>NW_027223754.1:186263744-186301244 GCF_028538775.1 Myotis yumanensis | reverse complement strand
TTTTATTGACTATGTTTTGTGGAAAGGAATAGAACATTTTCACAGACTGAGAAGGGCAATTGCTTTCCTGTCTATTACAAGTATACTTCTCATCCCCTTTCCTATTTCACTTTTTAAACTAAGGAATGTAGTGATAGAAAATAAAAACACTTTAAACATTCAATACTTTTGTTTTAAATGTAAAAAGCTCAATTGTTGTAAGGCTGAGGAGAGATAAACCTATTGTTCCCTCTCTGTTGGGTCTTAGCATGTGCTCCACCGTCATGGAGATGAAGATATTGTGGGAGTTAAAAGAAGAAAGGAAACACTGAACATAAAAAATAGATAAAAATGTTTAACATTTTAAAATGCTACACAGTGACTTAGCACTTATTTTTAGTATACATTTGTGCACAATGATGATTCTGAATGTTTCTAAAGTTAAGCTTAAACCTATTAAAAAAGTTGACCATGTTTTAAAGAAACTAAGTACATCTGTTTAAAGAAAACTTAGATATTATTTCTTTCATAATTAAGTACTTTTATTCTAAAATTAGCTCTAACTTAGTTCATTACATTCAGCCTTTATGTATTTTATATTAACATATAAATCATACTAAACAGAAACATAAGCCATTTGCTAAAAGTAAAGTTTAGCATGCACATGTATAATATATATTTGTATTTCCTCTATATACATGGTTGTGTATTCTCTTTCTCTCTAAGATATAAGTAGAAGATATATATTAGAAGTCTAGACAGCCTGGATGGGTGACTCTGGCCAGGCTGACTGAAGCTTCATGTTTGCTGCAGTATTTTAAGTGTCCTCGGAATGTGTCCCTCTTCTACGTTCAGGCAAAACTCTACTCTTCTTGAATCGGACAGAAGAGTCCTCGGCAGCACGAGGCTGGGTGGTCAAACCCAAACTAGAGGGCTAATTCTTAAGTATTTATCTGCCAGCCACCAGTGGAACTTCTTGAGTATCAGCTCATGATCCAACCCATTTTAACAACAACCACCTGGTTGGGACAATAACATTATAGGCAAAAAGTCAACAGTGAACAGGAAGGGAGACAACTTCATTTTGTTTTCTGGAATTCTTGAGATCTATACTTATTATTGCTAGTGCATTGGGAACAATAGAAAAATTGAAAGGAATGCTAAAGGTGAAGAAAGGGTTTTGTCACCTGTCTCTCTGGGTCTTGCATTTCAGGTGAAGAAAAGACTAGGGCAACATTCTAAAAAGACTTCATGCCCCATTAAAACTGTACTTGACTTACAGGACCTATCATTCCAGACGAACTAGGTCAAGTTCCATGAATGCTTGGTTAGGAGTTCCTGCCCTAAACAATCACAGTCTACTCCAACTTGGGGACTATGATTCAAAATAGGTTGTTTTAGACTTGAGATAGTCCAGGGAAACAAAACAGCAATGCCCTCCACATGGTGAGTTACAGACCTTACGTCTCACCACAGAGCTGGTTCCTCCCCCACCTGCACTCACCTCATAAGCCAAGCTTACTACCCTTTCACTCACTGCCTGTGGCTGTGCCGACCAATATGGTAACCACTAACCACCTGTGGCTACAGATCACTTGGCATGTGGCCAGTCGGTATCAACATATGTTCTAAGTGTGACATATACATCCAGTTTCAAAGCTTAGCACAGAAAAGTAAAATATTTCATGAATAATTTTCAAATATCAATTATATATTGAAATGATAATCTCTTGAATCTATTTGACTAAAGAAAATATGTTTTTAAAATTCCACCTTTAAAAAAACCCCTTCCTTTTAATGTAGGGGCTGCTGGAAAAATTAAAATTAATATGTGAAGCACATTATATTTCTATTGGGCAGTGCTGGCCTAAAGCCTCAAGTTTCCTTGTAGCCCTAGATATACAAGGCTTATAACAGTTAAACAAATGGAGATATAGAATTTTCTAATTGACATTCATGCTAGAAATCTCTTTTCCAGTGTTCTATGCCTAGAGATAGAAAAGGCCAGAGATATTTTACTCTGACTTAAAAGTCTGTATGCTAATGATGTGAATCAACTATAGCGCATCCGTAATCTGAAATGGATGACAATGTCCAACCTATTTTCCAGTTGTAGGCTTACTCAGTGTTAACCCTTTTCTAAACTCACCATTTTCTGATCTTTGAAGGCTGTAACAGAATAATAGATAAAGAAAAATAAGCTGACCTTTAGGCTGCCTGACCCCTGTTCTACCTCTTTCATGAAGAGTAGGAAATACACCAGGTCTACATACGGAAGCTTAGGCCATCACTTAGTATTGGGGCGAGCATGAGGAACTAACCCTCTTATCCACATCTGGTCCTTTCCTCACTAGTTCAGTCCTCAGGATAGTCTGTCAACATGGGGCAAGGAGGGGTGCCCTGGACAGAAGTCTCTGGGTTAATGACCTGACAGAGGGAGGTTTACTTCGAAGCATCATCTCTCTCTCCATGCCTGACTCAGATAAAAGTTGCAAACAGTGTTTAAATATTATACGTTCATTTTCAACAAATAACTATCAATTTTTCCTCAGACCCATTTTTCCAAAGCCTTATGAGCAGGTGTTACTGCTATTTATGATCAGCACTGCAACCTAGTGGGAGAAGCAATTTGGGAAAAAGTAAAATTGAATGTTTTTCCTTCAACATTTGATGAGGATAATACTTCTGAACAAATATGGCAATTGTACCAACATTTCATAGAATCATAAAATCTTGGAACTGAACAGAATTTTTTTGTAGCTCGAATAAAAGAAATGTGTCGAGCTTGTTACATTATTTAAAAAAACCAGACTTTTCAAATTTTTACATACAGTTATGGAAAGGTCTAGAGCAGTGGTCGGCAAACCACGGCTCGTGAGCCACATGCGGCTCTTTGGCCCCATGGCATGGGCCACGAAGTATCAATCGCACTGAATGTGTGCGCCCGCACGTGGTATTTTGTGGAAGAGCCACACTCAAGGGGCCAGTTTGCCGACCACTGGTCTAGAGTAATAAGAGGTAGAAAAAAAGAAAGTAAAACAAAGGAACTAAAATAGAAATAGATTTAAAAAAAATAATATAAGTGAATATTTCATCTAGTCACTATGGCATCTCTGCTAATTTTAAGATATTAATGAAGGGGAGGACAAATCAGTCACAGTTAGGTGAGCATAAAAATCTATTTTTTAAAATATATTTTTATTGATTTCAGAGAAGAAGAGAGAGGGTGAGAGAGATAGAAACATCAATGATCAGAAAGAATCATTGATTGACTGCCTCCTGCATGGCCCCTACTGGGGATTGAACCTGCAACCCAGGCATATGTCCTTGATGGGAATTGAACCCGGGACCCTTCAGTTCCGAAGACTGACACTCTATCCACTGAGCAAAACCAGCTAGGGCAAAATCTGACTATTTTTATAGATATTGTGGCAATTTCGTTATTATATAACCCTCCCTTGATATAAGCGAGGTAGTTGTTGGTAGATCAAAATAAATTAGGCACTGGTTTTAACTAAGTACAATAAATGCTAATAGGAATATGATACATCTAATTTTATAATAAAAACTTTTAAAATTCTTTTAAAGTGAGAATCTGTTCTATCATGAATTTCAAAAAGCTTTATCTACTTAAAATTGTATAGGTCTTTCAAGGTGGAAACTTTTTAAGTAAGTAATATTTTCCTAAAAATCACATTGAAGTCTTTTGATATCTTTACAGATTCGTAGAGGCCTATAATTACCTTCCCTTTTATCTTTCTTTTTCACACATTTCTTTGCATACACTAGACGTAAATTTGAACAAGAAAGTGGAGAGGTATGTATCTTATTTGACAATATTATTTTTTACCCATCTCATAACTAATGAACTTGAAGTACTGAGATGTTTCAAGAAGAAAAATAGAAAAGAAAAAAAAATAACTTTTACAGAAAGGTGATAAAGGTCATGTTGTAAACAGTTATTTGTGAATTAGTCATGGGAAATATCTTTTCTTTGATCTTTTTCTATGAAGCCACCTGTTTTCACATGTCAATTTCACTATTTCCAAGTGCCACTCATTCATTCATCAGGCACTAACCAAGACTCACTAGAGCTCCAATGGCAACACTGACTAAATGATGACAGTGTGATCGGAACTGCAATGCAAAACTTTCTCTGATATAAAATGTATCTTTCATATCCAGAAATTATGAGTTAGTGACAGTAATTATGTGATTATTTATACAAAGTAAACAAATAATTTACCTAGAATAGATAAGGCATTTACTTTCCCTAGATACTAGCCAGTAAAAGTTCAAACAAACACTCCTCCTGGGATTAATTAGTGTGTGTTACTTCAAAGCAAAAGAACTTTGTAGGAGAATAGTGACAAACTATATTGGGATCTATTATCTACAATTTAGGTTCAAATTTTATTTAAATCTTTTACCTTCCTTCTCTGAAGAAACAGCCTAATTGCAATAAGTTATTTTTAGGATTGGGGATATCATATCGTTTATTTTATAAGTTAAATTTATCAAAGAAAAAAGAGGTATAAAAGAGGTACAAAATGTTATCCTTGTTTTTAACCAAGGATATTATGTTATGGGGGTGCCCAAGTGTTCCCTGGTTCCAAATTCCATTAACATAATCATCAAAGATTCCTGGAATATGTCTAATTTGTTCTCTTTCTTAAAAGTATTTTCTACAAAGCAAATTATACATTGGACATCTTTTACTTCTTTGGGATTTTAATGGACAATTATTATTAAATCCTTATAAGAAAGTATTTTCAAAACTACCATTTTAAAATATCATATGTGGGTGAACTATCTGTTATAAGAGTACTCATATATCAGTTTTCCCCAGGAAAATCCTGTACCTATTCCTGTGGCTTCATCTGATGATTAGAAGTGCTTTCTTTATTAAGTGTCCTGGGTTAGATAGAAAATTATATGGCAACTCTAGTAATAGCCAAAGATCAATTAGAATTCAGAGATTTCAAAGTTTCTGTTCTTTAATCCTTTTTTGACCCAAATAGGTAGACTGAACTAAATACCCTTTAAGGGCTTTTGCATAATTTTAAAATTCTGTGATTCTTCATTCTAGTTGAAGTGTAACTGGATGACTCAGGTAAAAGCTAATTTAGATCATCTGACTTTTAGTTGTCAGACTGAATTTATAACATTCTCTCAAAACCGAGTTAAAAGGGAAGTATAGACCTTTTATTCAACATGGGTTGTTAGCATTTATATATATTCAATATATATATATATATATATATATATATACACACACTGAATTTTTAATTTAAAAAATCCTTTAAAGGATTTTTTAATTGGCTTAAAGTAGGATTTAAAACAATTACCAAAAGAAAGCCAGGAAAATAATTATTTATAGGATTTTATTCATTTTTGGAATAAAGAAAAAACAAAAGAAGACTCAAAAGGACAAAACAGTTTTGTGGAAGAAAGCGGTATAATTCCTTAGTATTAATTTGTCCAAGTTTAATGCTTTCAATAATAAATTAGTATAACACTCAACAAAGTATTATGGAGGAGAAACATTAAGGTCAAATTTTTGTGTTGTAAAAATATACAAAAAGAGTTACAAACAAACCTATAGATTATATTTTTGTATATACACATAGAATATCATTCATAAACATACATGATGTTTCTGAATAGTGTTTAAAGCACTTTCTTTAGTAAAATGCTATTTCTGTAGCACCGAGTTTAAGTAAAGACTTAATTTTCAGAATGTGTATGGATTTTCTTTATAAAAGAGAGCTACTGAGGTATTTCCTTTGTTGTGTCACCTTAAGGACTTATTTGAAGTACTTCTTAGAAATTTCTATGCCACAGTGTCCAGAATTTTAACTATTCTTTAACACTTTGAAAACTGAATGCCAAACCCTTTTAATAAGAAGAGAATGTATTGAGGTGTGTAACATCATTATGTAGCTAACTTCCAATTTATAAATACATTAAATTCAGTTATCTCTAGAACAATATATATGTTATTAACCATATAAAGCTCTGCTCAGTGTCAATAAAATAAATATTTTTCAAAAAAAATATAGGTAAACAACTTTGGGAAAACCTGTCTTGGAATATATGCTGAAATAATTTACTCTAAAAATATTACATTAAGGCAGAATCCTCTAAAATATTTGATACTCTTTCATTCATCTAATTTTCTAACAGTGAGATAATGCCAAGTGGATACGAAAATAAGTTATCAAAAACAGGAAATTACAAATATAAACCTATAATTATTGCAGGTAGAGATATTTTCTAAGTAATTAGTACAATTCTCAAAATACTTTTCTGTTTATTTTCCTATCCAGATACATTTTATAAAGAACTTATGCTTAAATCCCTTGACATTTTAATTTCTTTATTAAAATTGGGAATAAGCCATTTAGTCAAATCATAGATAAGCAAAAACCCATATTAATTAAAGCTATTTCAATTTCTGTTCACAAATGCCCATCACACAAACCTCATATGAACATATATTACTCACATCAATATTAATTGGGGTTTAGAGGGAAAAAATAGAATAAAGCACAAACAATTAACGATTAGTAAACAAAGTCAGACATAGTAGAAATAAAGATTTGGAGAGCAGGCATTTTGAATATAGATAAATGAGATCTAGGGATCATTTGAAATCTGGTATTTCCTGTTAACCAGAGGCCCTGGAAAGACAACTTAAAAGATATTTGAGCATCAGCGTGCACGTCTCCCTATGTGCTTGGGTGTCCACATGTATAAATACAGTACTAACCTACTAGTTATCTCCTTTTACTCTCAGCCTGTCAAAAAAACCTGTCAGCTGCAAAGGCGATAAGGGGGGCAGTTTTAAAAAGATCCTGGAGCCTTAAGCTCCTTAATGTGCCAAGAATCAATCCCATGAAAGCAAACAACTTGAAACAGGGTTATATGTATTTCGGAAAGCTCTCCGGCTCCTTCCCTCTCTGCTGCAGCCAAGCTGGCTGTTCAAGTTTTCTCACCCTAATGACCCCTGAAGCAGCCCTGAGGGATTGCAAAACAAGGCCGTTACACAAGGCAGCTTGCTAATTGAGAAGTTGATCGGGGGTAGAGAAATCCTGCTTGCCCATGTTAAGTGTCGAAATCAAGCATGACTAGATTGACGTCGCCAAATCACCGTCTGGAGGCCCCTCCACGCCAGGAGCAGCAGGGCTTTTCACACCTGATAGGCCCTCACTCTATCTCCATCAAGTCACATTAGGAAAGGAATGTATTCCGAACCGGAGCCCCTGTCCCAGGGAGGCATTCCTCCACCGCCTAATTGCTACTGCTCGGCTTCCCCGGGCACACACGTGGCCACGCGGGGGACCTGTGCTCACCTGTCCCCGTTGGAAAACCAGCCACCCCCCAGCCCCACTCTGCAGAAGCACCGCACCCAACCCCAGACTCTGTTAGAGGAAGTCAGTGGGGTGAGCCCTTGTGTATTACCTATCTCCATGACACTGATTTAAATTACAGAACCCTTGCAACAGTTTGCAAACAGTGGCCCTTTAAAGCTTTGTTCCTTGCCTTTTCTTTCTTTCTTTCTTTTTTTTTTAAGGAAGTTGCAGATTCAGGATCAATGGAAACGCCTGAAAACAGATAGTGATGTAGACACCCCCTGCTGTGTGGGAGAGAGGAGAGACCTGCTTTTGAACTCTGAGGCCCCGTCACGGATTTGCGGCTCTCCAACCTGAACTCTCCTGTGACAGATGGCGTCAGAGATATTTCCGACAGCCCGGACTGGCAGGCTGGTCTTACTGAGTGTTTTTTTTTCCTACACTATATTTCTGACGGGTTCAAAGCACTTCACCAACTATGTGTTTTTTGGGGGGACAGGCAGGGGAGGGAAGTAGGAAGTGCCCTTCTTATTCCTACCACTTTTTAATTCTAAATCTCAGTTTCCTTAATGACATCATGGAATTAATTCCTCTCTGTCCTCTATGAACTTCAGGGCACATAGGGAAATAAATAGCTTGTTTCCAACTGCAAAGATTTATTTATGTATTTACTGGCCATTAGGAAAAAAATTTACAGAAATTTATAATAGAAAAATTAGCTTTGTCATACTAATTTGGAGGTGATAGGTGGCAGCCATTGTATTGGTGGGGAAACTGAGGCACAGAGGTAGCAGTAACTCACCTCATATCTAATAGCCAATTAGTAGCACTGATGGAAACCTAGCCATCTATTTTTTTCTGATACCCAGACTGGTACTCACTCACTCCATAAAACTCCTCTCTATCATTTAACCCAAGTATGATAGATAAGATAGTATGATAAATGGGTAACGAAGAGAAAGAAACAAAAAAACATACAAGGGAAAGAGGTATTTTCTAACCTAACAAGAGATGACAGGGCAATCCATACTACTCTCACCCAACACTGGCTTCCAGGTTATAATCTAAACCCAACATTATAATGTCTGTCACATTTTCATTAAAAGCTCAGCATTCTCTTTCAGAGCTCAACACTGAGAAACAAGCTCACAAGAGGAAAAAGAAAAACTACAACAGAAGCTTTACTTATATTAGACAACATACGCATAAAATCAATTTCCACATACGGTGATACTGTCTACAAAGCATTTTTAATGGAAAAAAAAAAAAACAACTAAAAGTCTAAGTCCTCACTGATAATTACACCTGAGCAAGTTACATTGGTTAAAAGATTTTCCTGTGCTCGCATTTTAAAGAAACATCTCAAATCAATATCAATATGAAATCTGGTCAATTATGGAAGGGCTTGGCGAATGAGGGCTAATGTTTATTTAGCCCTGCCTCTGGACTTGACACTGTTTTAAGCATTTTTCACAGGCTACCTCATTAGTCCTCACGACAAGCAAATAAGGCAGGTGATCCCCCCATTTTACGGATGAGGAGATGGAGGCATTCAGACTGATGTAACATGCCCAGATAGTTAATAAGAGAGCTGAACTCCACGGATTCCCCCTTTACCTCAACAGAACAGAGGCGATTCATTCCTCCCATGCCTTAAGGATCTCTCTTCACTTACCTCTAGGAAGTGTTTATGATTAAGGCTAACATCTGTTTCCCTAGAACTTCCACTCACTGGGCCCTTAAGGGACAGTTCTAGTTCTTCTTACACATAACATCATTCTTTTCTGCAGACTACATACCCCACTCCCACCCCTCATGGTCAATGTTAAAATGGATGTCTCCACGATCTACAAGTCCCTCAAACCAACGGTTTCGGATTCTTCTGTGACTGGTTCTCCTCTCCTGAAACCCCCAAAGCCAAACTTGCTAGTTCTCTCTCAAATGTCATATGGCCAGATGATTTTTTTCTTCTTTTTAGGTGACCTCCCTCTCGCATGCATCATTTCTTCCTTGGACTCAGGCTATGACCTCCTAGCTTTAACATCTTTTCTACCAGCTTGTTCTGCCCTGTTCTTCACTCTCCACTCTGCAGCCAGTTACCCTTCCATAACACAGATTCATTTGTTGCTTCTGCCTATAACCCTCTATAGCTCCCCACTGCATGAAGGCCATGAAAGGGCCAACCTATATGACCTGCCTTCCTCTCTGCCTTCTCTTTCACAACTATACCTCACCCCACCATGTTCTCTCCTTCCCGAATTCACCATGCACTTTCATGCCTGCTTGCTTATCATTCCTACTAAATTTATTCTTCCTGGCTAACAAGTACTCCTTTTCTACATTCAATGTCACTGGATCTAAGAAGTCCCTCTGATTTCCCTGGTACAAAATGAATAACACCCTCCTTTGGGTATTTAAGCAATTGTTTTCATATACTACATGAAACTGACAGCGTTTGTACCATCTTATGTCCCTCTGTTTATCTCTTTCTTGCTAAGTAGCAGGCTCCCTGATACCATGCCTTCTCCTTTACTCACTGCCTAGCGCATGTAATATTCATGTGCTTTGAAATTACTGAATTACAGAGCAGGGTCATTATTGAAAATTAGTACTCTTTCCTTGCCAACTAATTAGATTTTATATAGGAATTTTACGTATACTGACTAGATTAATACTAACTAATTTTGAAATCTGTATATAATGGATATAACATCAGTAGGTGAAAGTCAAAAATAGAGATGATCAGACCACCCTCCTCATGTCCTTTCGTGAACTATATCTTATAGAAATAACCCACTAATGGCAAGGCTACCGAGTAAAGCTACACCAGGACCGTGACAGACATCATCAACTACTGGCCGAAACTCAGAACAAATTAGGTCTGTCTTTGATGACGTTCCAGATGGTGTTAGGTGGCAACACATCAGAACTGTAATTAGCAGCTGCAGAAAACTTGCTAACTGGTATCATCTCTACCCATTATATCTGGTAGTATTAGTAAGAAAAAGCACAGGTCAAAATATTATATATCTAACTTAGGCAAGCAGCTCCAAAAGTGCGCCAACATTCAGGCTGAATATTGTGCAGAATCACACCTCCTTCTTATTCCCAAGGTAGTCCTGGAACCTCTTTCCAGCTTCCAGGACCCTCTCTTACTGCAGTTCTTCCATGATTCTTCGTTATTAAAAATCACATTTTCCTAATCCCCTGACAATGATTCTGTTCTTTTTATTACATAGGCTGTCACTTTATTACAGCCATTTCAGCTTGCAAAATATTTCATTCTACCCCATTCCCTCCTCCTGCCTTCTAGTCAGTATTTACTGAGCTCCTACTCCCTGTCAGGTTTTCTGCTAGATGCTCTAAAACAAATAGGACACTTCCCTACCCTCAACAGGTTTGCAGTCTGGTACCGGAGAGATAGACAAGTAGGCATAACAACAACAACAAAACTAGATTGTTTCCTCCTAACAAACCTGTCTGCACACACTGGAAGAGGACTTTTCTTTAAAGCTCTAATTTCCTCATGTCATTCGTTTGTTCAATGACTTACAATGACTCTGTCTTACCCACATAATAATATACATTCTGCCCAGGATGGCTCTCTGGACCAATTCTACAGGACTGCAGTTCTCTCTTGTAATTAGGGTTCCCATATTTAAGATTCCAAAATGTTGCATGGGGCATACTTCTACTTGGAAAAAAAGTACCTATTACTTATATGAAATTTAAATTAAACTGTGGATCCTCCCTTCACCTGGCAACTCTATGCTTAATTTGACCAGCCCATTTGCCTCATAGCTCAATTTGAAATAGACACCAGAGCTTGTGTAGGCAGCTTCTTCCATGTCAAAGGTGTTATCGTCTCATCTCATGCCAATCCCATCCTCTCCCAGGCAACAGAGACTGTGCTTTCCTTTGACCTCTTATCGTTTCATCAAACATAGAAAATATTAAGTAATAACCTAAAGTAACAGTACTGTAATTTTCTCAAATTCAATTGAATATTTGGGAGATTATAAGAGGAATCTCCTTTTTTTTCTTCTTCTAAAGGACATATAAACTACTCAAGCTTGAGATATACTATTTTGACTTAGTTCAGTTGAACAATATACATTCAAAATAACCCCCCACCTCTTCAATGTTAAATGGGCTGGGGGAAGAGGAGAGGAGTCGGGCCCAAAGGGACTGGGGGTTGGGAATAAAGTTGTGTTCTCTGGTGAAAAACCATCTCAACCTGGCCCAGGCTCAGATCTGACTCAAAATTCCAAAGCACTATAGTAATTCACTAAAAGACTATATTCAAAAATAAACCATTCATAGCTCTATACTTAATACAGTCTCATTTGAAATAAAAAGCAAAAAAAAAGAAGTCCTTTATTCCAACAAAATATATTGCATTGTTAAGGTCTAGTATATTACATTTATACGCACTCTTGACAGAATATATCACTGCAAATAGGTGACCTTTTCCAACCCAAACACTCTCTAGAGCCCAGTTTTTTAAAAAGGCATTGATTACAAAGGTCATAAACTTCCACAGGGATTTTTTTAAAAAGAACAAAATGTCCTTTCTAATATATATATATATATATATATATACATATATATATATATATATACATATATATATATATGTATATATATATATATATAATCTTTACATACACATTATTAAAGTATTTAGAGGAAGCCTTATGAAATGTTTTGGCTATTTTCCAATAGGCTTAAGAAACACCAAAGAATAAATAATGGTCTAAATCTCTCTATTCATTAAAAAAATATATTAGCAGAAAAATAATGGGTATGATTCACAGGAGCTGTTTGGTGAGCTTCAGGACAGAATTAAAATGTAAGGTGTCTGATGCCACCGACGAGAAACACGTTTCCTGGTAGGTACTTCATACCCTCCCAGGTGTACATTTAACTGACTGGCATTTTAGCAATGGTGTGCCAGTAGCTTGGAAAGGTGACACAGGTGTATAAGCGAATAGCGAACTCCCTTGCTTCTTCTTGGTAGCGTGATGGCACACTATGACTGTGGTCATCACACACAAAAGTACAGGCAGTCTGTCAAACTGCAGGGGGAAGGCAGGGGAGGGTTGGGGGAGTAAGAGATCAACCGAAGGACTTGTATGCGTGCATATAAGCATAACCAACAGACGCAGGACACTGGGGGCGGGGGGATGAGGGCAAGTGCTGGGGGTATAGGGGAGGTTAGTGGGGGTAAAAAAAAGGAGACATATGTACTACTATTTGTAATACCTTAAACAATAAAATTAAATTAAATTTTAAAAAAGCACAGGCAGTCAGAATAGGTTTTGGAGGCACACTCTCTGGATTTGAATCCTTCCTCAACTACTTGCATCTTGGCAACTTATTGGCTAAACAAATTAATCATGCTGTGCCTCAGGGTAGTTGTTGCTAAAATGAGTACATTTTTCCCAAAGGGTAAATTAGTTTATATCTGTAAAGCACTTATTACAGTTTCAGGCTCATGGAAAATACCTTAAATATAGTACTAAAAATATAAGATACGCAAGGGCAAAGGTTTTTATCTGTATTTTTCACTGTGACAGTCCCTATCTCTGGACCAGTATATAGAATAAAGTAAATCCTCAAGAAGTATTTGTCATCATGTGAGTGACTTTATTTCAAAATTAGAACCATCCTTCATAATTAACCAGCTCTGTCCTTGGTACAATTGAAATTGTTCTATATTTATCTAATAAAAAATAGAGGACACTCTATTTAGCAGTTTTCATTTAAAAAGGTTTCTTCATAGGCATGCTGGACTCTAATGCTTATCTTTTTTTAAAAAAAAATTTATTTTTACTCTTAATGAATTTCTTTTCCTCTCAATTCTACTGAGTAACTTTTTTTTGGCATAGAGTAAAACTACAATTCTATTTACCTTGTCTTTTATCTAGCTACTCTGCCAACTGTTCTTATTAATTCTTGAGTTTTCCTAATTATTTGCAAAGAAAATAATTTTACTTTTAATATTTATACTGATACTTAATTTTCTTATCCTGTTACATTAGCTAGAAGAACCTTTAAGACAACATTGAATAAAAGTGACAATAGTCCTGCTTTTAATGGAAATGGCTATGTCAGTATTTAACTGTTTTATGTATTTGCTGCTCAGTTTCAGTAAATTTTCTTAATCATATTTAACTAGCTTCCTCTTATTTCTCCTTATCTGGAAGTTTTGCAATGACTGCTGAATTTTATTAACTGCCCATACATTTTTAAATGTCAAAACCTTTTACATTTTTATATATGTATTTATAAATAAAATTAGTTTCTATATATTTTATATTATCTTTATCAGATTAAGGTACTATATTAGAGTTATGTTGATTTTATATGTGTTGAGTTATAGACATTTTGAGCTTGAGTTTCATGTGTACCAGTTACCTACAGATGCTAAGGAAGTTGCTAGATATACGTGGCTTAAGCTTGGAGGAGAGTATAGCACTACAGGTAGACATTTAAGGGCCATCACAATATGAGCAGCAACTAAGACCATGAAGACAAATAGTATCCCCCCTAGAGAAAAGTATTCCTCAATAAGATCAGTGTTCTTTTAAGTGTCTGATGGAGAGGAGACACCCAGAAAAGAATCTAAACTGTGTAGTATGGTTATAGCATCCACAATAGCAGGAAGCTCTTAGAAAAGAGTAACCAACATTTAAAAGAGAAAAGAAACTATATAATTCCTGATAAAATGTCCATTGGTTTTAGCAATTAGATACCAGGGAGAGAAATTTCGATAGAATGGTTAGTGATCGAAGCCAGATCATAAGTGGACAAGAAGCAAATGAGGCTGAAAAAGTATGGATGAGGATATGAGGATAGATTATTCTCTAAAAAAATTGAGCAACAAAGGACTTAAATAATACCAACATATATTTGAGGGATAAAGATTTTTTTTCAGGATAGAAAAGTCTTGCATATATTCATATGTTGAGGGTCAAGATATTTTATTAAAAAGGAGATAATAAAATACCAAAGGAAAAGAAGATACCTCATAGAAATCCACAGGATATTGAAGGGAATGGAGCTAAGTATACAGAATTAGCCTTAAAAGGAACAAAGATGAGATGAAAGAAGTTAAAGATAAATGGAAAAGTAGATGCAATGTCAATAGTGTTAAGAGGCTGATTTAATCAAACATGATGCTTTCAGTTTTGATGGAGGTGGCAAGGGCATCTTCTGAGAAAAGGAGTCAGAACAACTATCCAAAAAACAGGCCTCAAGGAGAGCTATACATGTTCGGTAGAGCTGTTGAAGGTCATGGGTAAAGATGGTAGCCAAGTACAAATAAGTGGCTCAGCCCTTGAGGCCCAGTGAGGGAGAAACCAATTATTTGTAGGAGCACCAATCATTATTTTATTTGCTTGTTTCCAGCAATATTCAAGGAATAGAACAGAGGGAGTGGTATACCAATGCCAATTGGCCAGATTGCAGCCTTGGTGAGCACTGAGACAGGAGGATAGCTCTAATGATCAACAGGTGGCTTCATGCTCGTCAGGGAAGGACAGCATCCTGATATATTTGACCAAATTAGGAGAAAAAGACATAACGGAAGGCTGAGTGTCTGAAATGAAAGAGCAGTTGTCATGCAAGCTAGACAGGTTGATATGACAAAGTTTATGATTCCTGAGATGGAATATTTTTCTTTAAGGACCAGGAGTTGTATGTGATCTTGGGGATAGAGGACTGACATTCAGGACAGTTAAGGAGGTTCAACAAGGTAGGGCTAGGTTTTAGATGGGTCAGCTACAAGCCTTTTAAAATCTCCAAGAATTGTGGCAAAGAGAAATGACAGGAGTGAGAAAGGGTATAAGGTAGTGTAACTAGACTATATGAGTTTCACTGGAAGATGCATTGTTATTAGTGAGTGAAGGTGGCCGTGTGAATCCAAGAGAATGCCAGCTTTTCCTCTTGGCTTCCTCGGATGTGGAATTTGCAAGAGTGAAGTAGTACAATGCGACTGTTGACAGCTTAAAGGAAACCTCCTCCTTAAAGAAGAGACAGACTCTAAAGTAATGAATGAAACTCAGTTAAGAAAATGTTTTGATGGAAAAAGCATCTTGGCAAAAGATTGTAGACACAGGAAAGATTATTGACAATGACATGAGGGGCTCCAGAGGATCCAGTGGAAAAAATACCTTTATAATTATTCAAAGTGTGTGTATATATGGGGACACCCTATATTTTATATGTATAACATCTAGACTAGAGAATTAATTTAATCATATCCTCCCTTTCCCAAATTCTTTTCAATCAGTTATCTGAACATGCCTCATGTACTCCCACGTCTATTTATTCTCCATTATTGTTCACTCATTCCAACTATTTAAACTGTCTCATTTCAAAAGTTTCAAAAATCATCCTCAGATGAAATAAATAGCTTCAGATAGCATCTATATATATAAAAGCCTAAGTGACCCTCCGACTGGAAGCTATGATGCACACCGACCACCAGGGGGCAGACGCTGAACATGGGAGCTGCTGAGCAGCAGTGACTTGGCAGCGGCGATTCTTGGGTCACGCACCCAGAACCAGAGAGGAGGGAGCCCGATTCTGGGGTGCATCACCCGAGAACTGCCCTCTCGCAATCCAGGACCTCTTGAGGGATGTCAGAGAGCCAGTTTCAGCTGATCCCCGCAGGTCAGGCTGAGGGACCCCACTGGTGCACAGACAGGGCTTCTAGTAAAAAATAAAAATATGGGTAAAAGCCTGGAGAATACTATATGTTAATATACCATGCTGTTGCTAGAAAAGAAAGCAAAATTTGATTTGAACTCCCTAAGAGACAAAGAAGAAAAAATGTAAACAAATATATAATTCAAAGTCCTGAGAAAAGCACCATTTAATTGTTTAGAGTCTCAGAAACTTTTCTCATTCTAACATCTGGAGGAAATTTCAACAGTGAGTCTGTTGTAAACAAAGTTCACAACAGCATCCCCAAGACTCTAATTTGTTTTTTGCAATTCTTCAACACAAGCTAATGGTAAAACCCTGATGTATAATTCTTTGAAAATTTCTGAGGAGCCAAAACAATAGGCCTCAAGGTCAAGTGCATCGCTCTCTGGAGCGATCCACGGATAAATTTAAAACTCTCAGAAGAAATAACTTAACATCCAGGTTTTCATAACCCGCCATAAATGCTCTTTCCTTTAGATAACTTTTTAAAAATAAGCATTGAAAAGCAGCATTTTAAGTTGTACTCTCTGGTAAGAACACAGACTGAAGAGGTACCATGGTATGATAAAGCCCACATATGGAACTGAGCAATGCCACTAAAACAGAGAGCCATCACATGCCTGTGGCAAGGAGAGCTGAGGACCACATCTTCCTCAGCAAACATTACTGGGTCTGCTCCAACACACAGCTGAGCCACAGAGGCCCTGGACAATGTGTCTGGACCATTTCACAATATGCATTATCTTCCATGTTCATAGGAAAAAAAATCTGTTGCATAATATTGTCAGATTCAGGTCAACTGAATCCTGGAAGACATCTACAAAGACACTGCATTTCATCTTTGGACATCCTTTCTTGGCTGGACCAAATGCCTCCCAAGGCTCATCCTAGGGTATGGAAATAAGACTATACCATCTGGGTAGAAAATGTAAGATACAATCTTTTGATTCTCCATAGCAGTAGACATTGTTTTTTCTATTTCTCTGATACCTGAGTTAAGCTCCTTGAAGCTCAGATTATTTATTGTATTACTTTTGTAACCTTTCTTCCAAAGGAACATGTAATCCATACACAGTTGGTATCAAATATTATTGGATGGCAGATTTGTTTTTAAAATGGTAAAATTAGATAATACATCTCATCTAAATTCATGGAATTTTCTCTCCTAATAATAGAGCCATGTGATAGCTTAAAAACACATGCTTTATCATCATTCAGTAGCAGTTTATTCATTAGAACATTCTGTACTCTTCTGAAATCCAATATATCTCATCTCATCTCCTATTTGGTTATTTTCCTTCTCAAAAGGCCTTGTTACAAATCCAATGCATTTAACTACCAAACTATGCCCATAAGAGTACTTGGACAATAGCTTACATTTTAAATTGTAGTAATTGTGGATGTTGCTGACCTGCCAATCTCAAATATATTTATAAGTTATACACACAAAAATGAAATGAACAAAGTGGTTCAGATTAACCAGCTCTGACTAGACATTTTAAGAAAATCACTGGGTGTGCCTAGGAGCCGACGCTAACAATTTGTTACGCACTGCAGTGTTACAGCTTTCTAAATGGTAAGTAACTGTTTAAAAATTCTGAAGCATTCTTAAAATGTTTCGCTTAAACATTTCAGCAATAAAATCTTATTGAACTGTTGCTTTCATTAATTTTCTACAGACTAGAGAGCAAGGAATTCAAGTTACATTTCTTTTTCTTTTTACTTTGCCTACCACTAGCAAATAAACTGGGCCTCTTTTTTTAAATAAACCCCTGGCCTTGAGTTTTGGCCCCTTAATAGTAGCCTACATGGTTGACTGCCCTTGGTGTTAAATTTTCTTAAATTGTATTTCTGTCAGTGTATCATTTTTTTAAGCAATGGACCCTATAATAGCAAGCACTGGTCTGTCAGGAGTGCATTTTAACAGCACGACACAAGTATTTTTCACTCCAGGAGACAAACAATGATATGTATTACATGCGGTAAACACTGCCTTTGGTACATAGGGTTCTTTTTCTCTTAGCATTTATCTGTCTAAAATCTCACAGTGTCCCGAATAGGGGGTCGTGGGGGAGGGAGGACTCCACCTCATATTAATATTGCCGGTGGCTATGATAGAGCATTAGAAAGAGTCCACGTGCATTGCCACAGTTTTCAGAAAGAAAACCTTGATTTTATATTAAATGACCAGAGCCTGGCATACTAACCCATGTGCAGAAAGCCCTTTTATTTTAAACAACGATCACATCTCTCTTTTACAACTCTTTTCCCCAATATTGGTCTTCCTGCTCGTTTTATTCACAAGTACCCCTACCAAATAACTGTCAAGTAAGCTTACGAAGGCTATTAAGAAATAATATCACTATCCATATTGGGGGTACACAAACCCCAGACATGCTTATTCAGTTACTTGCATTTCTAGTTCTATTTATTTTGTATCTTATCTTTTTAAACATTGTTTTTCTGATTTAAAAAAAATGTACCATGAAATATTCATGATGGATAAATATATATTTAAATTAAAGGTGCACCCTTAACTCTTAGGAATAAAGGTATATAATCAAAATGTTTAGAGAACACTGTGAAAAAGAATGATCAGTTAAAAGATACTGGCATTCAGTTGTCCTTGTCACCTGAGGAAAAAGATACAAAAATCACAACCATAAAGGAAACCTCGAGCAAGCTGAAATTTCACATATAATTCCACCCTATGGGATATTAAACATAATGCTTTACAAGGCCATAGAACTTACACATGCTAAAATGTGGAGAGTGTGGGCCAGAAAACTACCAGCTCAGTTGGAAAGAAAATGGCATGTTCAATAATTCCTCAAATGATTCAAATTAACCTTAATGTATGTAAAAATACTATAACCTTCATTTAATAACCCATTCCAGATCGCAATCATCTCCACCGTTAAGTATTTTTTTCCTGTATGGCTTCAGGTACGCATGCTACTTAGGCATTTCTTCATCTATCTTCTTTGTAGATGAGAAGTTGGTACAGACCTTATTATAGTAGTAGCCTTTCATATTCTTGATTATTTATCATTCTTAAATCTCATCTTAATGTTTCATTTTATCCTCATGTTTAATTTTCAAACTATCTTATTTTCATTACTCAGGGATAGTCTTCATTCATAACACAGAAGCTCACATTGCAGTGTTCGCCAGTGTGTTCAACTCTGTACCTAGGGTGTCTCACTGACGCCCCCTGACAATTCTATGAGTGGGTCTATGACTCCTATTTACAGACAAGTAAACTGAGGCTTACAGAGGTTGTGGAACTCGCTTAGGAATAAATAGTTGAGATATAGCAGAATTGTGTAGACTTTAACTCTAGACTCTTCACCATTATGATACTCTACATACCTCTAAAACCTAGGGGTTAGATCTAACCTCACCTAGTTTGGAAGAACTGGTGTGACTGTTTTTCTTTTTTTTTTTCCCTTTATACAAAGTGATATTCAGATAAGGTAAAAACCAGCAGATGAATGCATCATATTAGTAATCTATGGCTAATTAGCCATTAATGATATTTGGTGGAAGTAGGGCAACACCCATGTGGTGGAATAATGAGAAACACACAGTGAAATCATTAAAAATGCACTGTATGTGTTAAAATGAATGTAGGATAAGCTTGTGACTTAGGATCACAGCGAAAAAAACTGAGCTGTGATGAAAATGAAAGTCTCTGTTTACGGTTCAGCAGATAAATCCTCAAAGGAAAATAAGAAAAATATTTGTAAAAAGTTTTCAATCTCCTCAAAATGTAAGTCCAATTAATAGAGAAGACAAAGCAGTTAGCAGTTTTAGTCAAATGAGCATATGACCTGTATTCCAAAGGTAATGGTTAGTTTAATAACTACCATTGACAAGATTATTTAAAAATGAAGCAAACTATCAGCTCAAGGTCAAGCAACGTTTCCTTAAAATCAAGATTCAAGTGAACTACTTTGGAAGGTGAGAATCACAAAACGGGTTAGGAATATAGGTCTTCAACTCAACCAGGACAAAATGGCAGTTACAACAGATGCCCCGTCTGCCAAAAAGCGTAGGGGAGCTGCTAGAAAAGATAACAGAAAGAAGCACACAGATGTGCAGGGTGTCAGCAGGAATTAAGATCTGTAAAGCCATGTAGCCACCGCCTCCTGGGTTTCTGAAAAAGGATGTTTCCCTCTTCCTTGTGTATGGAGTCTAGATGGCCGCCATGTGGAATGCTCATATGAGGCTGCTTTCCAAGGCTCCAGGCACATTATCGCAGCAACTCTGCCTACACCCATGGTACATCTCAGCCCATTTTATAAATACAGGCTCAAGTACCTTCATTTGTATTTAAAGTTCTATTTAACATTTTTCATTTTTCAAAGTAAAGACAGTTTGTACATACAAATCCCACTCTTAAAAGCAGGAACGCACGTTCATCTTTTAGTTTTAAAGATTAACGCTTCGCACTTCTTGATGTGAAACTAAAATTAGTGAGCTAGGGTTAGGTTAGGGGTGAGAAACAGAAGCATGAAGAGAACACTTGTGTAAGTAACATTTGTCTCATCTCATCAAGGACGCGATTAAATAAATTGTTTTAAACAGCAGTATGTCTTTGACGCATTTTTTTATCCTCTAAATGCTGGATTTGGAAACATTTATGATAAAGCAACTATTTTAAATATTTTGTACTAGAAAATAATTTAAATAAAACTCAGCTTGACTTAAAAAATAATGGAAAATTTCACCCTTCAGACCTCGAATAACGGATGTTTCCACTTCAAAAGTAGAAAATTGTTAGCTTTATAAAAATCCACATCTTTGCAATTTTTATTACCTAAATATTCTAAAAATATAAGTTACATTGTGATCAGGATAGAGTTTAAGGAAATCTTTGGTCTAGTTATTACTCTGATTCATGATGTGTTGGCAGCCTTAGCTCAAACTACGGGCATTCCTTTTGTAGTTCACATTGAAATAGTGTATGTCAAAACAGTCCTTTATCCATTTGAGCAGATGTATGTAGATGTGTCTACCTAAACTCAAACATACAACTATATGATCACCTATGAATTAGCAACAGACAGCCAAATGATTGAATCCTGAGGTGTATTTGGGATTCACGCTTTATAACTATAAACCAAAGAGGGTTCATAGGGCCAAATAAAAAGGCATTAAGAAAACACTACCAGTAAATAATAAATGAAAAATAATTCCATTCAATTTTGCATGAGTAATCCCAAAGGAAATTCAGTCCATAATAGCCTAATTGAATAAACTTCACAACGTTCTCAAATGGAAGTAGTCATTCCTAGTATCCCAAAAGAATTGGTTCCAGGACCCCTGTGGATACCAAAATCCACAGATGCTTAAGTCTCTTAAAATGATGTAGAACAATGCAAACAGTAGGCCCTTCCATCCACCAATTCCCAACCATGGACTGAAAATACTGTTCTTAATCCTTAATTGGTTAAATCCACAGGTGCAAAATCAGCAGATATGAAGGGCCAACTGTATTACCATTTCCTTAGAGGACATTTAGAAAAGTTTAGGGACATTCTAGCTTGTAAAAGCAACAGGGGGATATCGTAGGACCACACAGTGGCCGCTCTCACTCACTCTAACCACATTAGCATTCTTGATGTTCCTCAAACACATCAGACAAGCTCCTATCCCAGGCCTTTGTATTGGCTGTTCCCTGTGCCCAGATTGTCCTTCCTATACAACCTCAGGGCTAGCTCCTTCACGTTCTTCAGGTCTTTACTCAAGTTACCATCTCAACAAGGCTGTCCCTGAGTACCCTATTTAGTTTTCAAATCCTTCTCTTTCCATTCCTGCCTTTTCCTCTCTCCCAATCCTCCCCCCACACACACACGCATGTACAAACACACACACATCAGTACAAATTCTACAAACCTCTTATACTGCTCTATTTTTCCTGTAGTGTTTATCATCTCCTAATGTACTCAGTAATTATTTTGTTGATAATCTGCTTCCCTTAACTAGACTATAAGCTCTAATGGGGAGGATGTATTTCTGTGCTTTATTCAGTGCAGTATCCAGGGCTTTGCTAGCTGACTAAATGGTTCCATTTTTAAACTGTTACAGAGATAGCAAAACATGTGATCATAAATATAAACACCAAATAGTACTCACTCATCAAGGACGCGCTGTGGAAGGAAGGGATTCTTGTCGCTTAGAGTATATAGAATAATATTTTTTGAATGGGAAAATGGGGCCCAAGGACGCTAAGCATTTTGCAAGGGATGTTAATTGTACCTCTGTTGGTAGTTTAGCAATATCTGTGATAAGAGACGAAACAATGCAAACAGTGTGAAAGTTACAGAGCTAACTCTATCTTACTCTGTATCTAAAATACAACTATAAAGCTTGAAGTTCAGCCTTTATAATAGGACTACCGGCTTACGAAAGGAATTTTATAGAGCTTAAATTTTCCTTATTACTTATGATCTCCACTCTTAAATTTTTTTCTAGTATCTCTTGATTATAACCTTTTCTCATTCTCCATATTAGTTCCATGGGACATAATCAGACTAAAGATCTTATATATTTTTCTGAGTTATTTAAAAGCAATTGTGACTACATCAGTTGTAGAAAATATGCCAAATAACTTGTCTTTAAATTCTTCCCAAATTTCCCAGACAGACTCCCTTATTCTTTACGTAGTAAAATATTAATAACTTTATATGTATATATTATATAAAATCAATTAGAAATATAATATACATTCATCTTTTCATAGGGATAAAGCATTGGTACTCAAGTATTTGTTAATTGACTGGTTTCATTGTTAGAGAGATAGCTAAACGTGTGATCATAAATACAAACACCAAGAGTACCCGCTCATCAAGGACGTCCTGGAGAAGGAAGGGATTCTTATAGCTCAGAACATTTCTCATTTTTTCCCAAATAAATGGTCACAGAAAATACTAGCTTATAAATTTTAAGGCAATTCAATGACTTATAATTTCTTTGTATCATGCAAAGCACAAATGGTCCATCCCTCAGTGAATATTTACATGCAATACTTACAGGCTTTAAAATTATGTTCACAGTATAGTGGAACTTCTCACTTGGGAAATACACATCAACCTGCCCATTGAAGCTAATACTCATATTTAGTGTTAGAAGCTATGCTGGCTTTTTCCATTCGTCTCTCCCATCGCTGCCCCCAACCACTCAAGCAAAGGAACAAGTACTGATCACTCATCTTATGCAGTCTAACATGAACTGTTGGTCAGAATATATTTTTATCGAGCGGTTGATAAACACAATATAATCATCATGCTCAATGCCACCAGGTATTTCAAAGTGTAACAGTTTTGATTCTGCTGTTTTTGGGGAATTGGGAGCAATCTATCAAAGGACATTACTTAAGGGATTTCAAAATCTTTCAAAAACAAGAAAAAGAATAAAATAATTTCAAAAATTGTATGCATTTCTGTTAGAATTGCTATAAGAGAAATGGTGTTATTCTAAAAGTTTTAGAAAATAAGAATAAACTGGAAAAGTTGAAAATGTGTTATGTTCCCTTGAAGTTGCCTGATGGGATCTGATAGCATAAATGAGATGGGAATTTACTTTTGTTCTGTGCTGATAAGATTACTATTAAATGTTAGCATTAGCGCATTTTATGAAGTTCCATGCCTCCTTACGAGTCCTTGTCATATGTGATATTTTTGTTTACTAAAATGTATTTTATGTTTTTATTAATAGG
This sequence comes from Myotis yumanensis, assembly GCF_028538775.1. Taxonomy (NCBI): domain Eukaryota; kingdom Metazoa; phylum Chordata; class Mammalia; order Chiroptera; family Vespertilionidae; genus Myotis; species Myotis yumanensis. Next base: position 186,277,472 of record NW_027223754.1, on the reverse strand, counting down.
ATGGGTTTGATGTAGATGATGCGTTATTGCATTAGGAATAACAATTCTACTTAAATATGGCTTTGGTATACTCCTCTGCAAATAATCTTTGAATTCCTGAGAGTCTTTTATTTCCCCAGTAGCACAGTTGGAGAGTTTTTAATATTAAATTGAATCATAACAACACATGCTGGTTAGAGTCTAACTTAATATATTCAACTTAATGTTAATTCCCCAATTTCAAATCAGGAATCTGACTATTCCAAGATGATTATTTATCTCAAGAGTAATTTTTCTTGAAACTTGTGAAGTCCACAGCTAGAGCTTTTTGCATTGACACAAAACTAACACTGTGGAGGAAAATAATTCAGCAAAAGACTTAGAATCTTTACATAACTACAAAATAATATTGTTGAGGAGAGAAAGGCCTATCAGGAAGTTTTGATAATATAGGGCAGAAAGCAAAAATGGCATAGTGAACACACAGGTGACTGATGTGTGTAGTCTGTTAATATAATAAATATGTTTGATGACTATAATAAAGGGGTAGGTGTGGGTTTCAAATCCTTTAGAGAAAAGTTATCCATAAATATCGATAAGGGGCAAGAAAACCTTAATAAGCAAAAAAAAATTGTTTAAAAGTAAGGAATGAAAATCTAACTGCCACATTTCTTGCTTCCCAATGTGAACTTCCACTTCAAAATCCATTTCTTGTAAATACCCTGAAAAGGGAAATGTATGGGTAATCATGAAACAAAGTATGTAACGATGATAGAAAGAGAAATAGAACAGACAATGTCAAACTCCATAGAAGCTGAGAAAAAACAGAATGGGGTGATAAACATTACAGGGGAGTAAATTTAGGCATTCTGTAGTACTATAAAACTTGTCTTCCTCTTGGAACGGCAAACACCCTGTAAAAACAAGTCAGTGCTATAGTTTACAGTACTAAGAAATTAGCTGGCATCAAGTATCTGGGTTTTACAAGTTTCAAAGCCTACAAACTACAGTGATTTGATAAAAATCAATTATGACAAAAGTTAATATTCATTCTAAGGTTCCATAGGGTCTAATATTTGTATTGCAGCTTGCACATATACACCTCCAACACTTTAAATGCGTAACAAGGGGAGATTGCATACATCTCTTATACAAACCAATTTAAAAAATCAAAACAAATGGGAAAAGCATTAAAAAAAAAAAGACATGGCTGCTGTAAATGCTGTTTTAAAATATATCTGTCAGTGCTGTTTTACTTTTACATCCCTTGTTTTCAAGATCTTGTCCTGCATTTACAATTCATATATTTAACGTTTATTGATAAACTTGAGAAATTTTAGGTAATTTTTTCTAAAGATAGAATGAGGTTGCGGGTAACGACTTTGAATAATAGAAGACATTCTCGTAGGAGATGGAAAATATTTTCAAGCCAAACACCAAAATAAGATTTCAATGCCTCACAGTATACTGAAAAAAACATATAATGGTCATTTACTAGTAGGTTGGCTCAGTTCTTCTTTTAGGCTATATAACTTTTATGTGAGGCAGGAAGCTGAACTAACATAATGCATTTCTACAAGGCATAGATTCATCAAAACCATTTCCAAAATTACTACTTTCAGCATATTTCAAAAATGAGATTCCTTAATAAATTATGTGTATGCAGTCAAAACACAGCATTAAAATTTATTATTAGTCACTTAATGGAAGTTAATGGTGAATTTATAAATGAAGTGCTGGCTTACTTTGATATACTCTAAGAGCAACCAAAAATAGATATTCTTTTCCAGAGTTCTATGTATTTATAAAGTGCAAAATAAGCAATTTTAGCAATTCTCAAATGTAGGTCTTCCAGATGCATTTAATCCTAAGTATACTTGTAGAAACAGAATATTTTTCTGCTAAGTCAGGTATGTCTAACTTATCCATCTTATGTGTAAAAACTATCCTGACTAAAGTATTCCATGCTTTATAAAAAGATTAAAAAAAAACAGTAAAGATATAGAAATAGTGTGAAATATTTTTGTATTTTTAATAATCTTGTCTGGGGAGGGGGTGGCTTTGTCAGTGAAAATATCTAAAGTCTGTCAAACAAAAAGTGACAAAACTAAAATAACTACATTAAATAATCACTCGCTGAAAATGGATGACTCATATATTTAAAGACAGAATGATATTGGAGACAAATTTAGAAATAATAAATTCTCTGTGTAGATGAAATATTTTTAAAAGTTTATTGAAAAGCAGTTGACACTGAGGAGGTCTGGTGTGAATCCATTGATTTTTTTCTAAAGTGAGGGGCTCCCTCCAAAAGTATTTTACAAAACGAAATTATCACTCCTGATTTGTAATGGTCCATGAATGGCATAGAGTCTAAATTATTTAAAATATAATTTAATAATGCTTTATGATAACAAGCAGAAAAATGGACTTAAAATTACAACCTTTTATAAAGCTACAAATAAAGATATTTGCAAGGAATATAACAGTGTTTTTTTAAACAGACCATAGAGTCTAACACATTCATATGTCAAAATATTTCATAATACTAAGATTAGCTTAGGCATTTAAATATGGTAAAAGTTATGACTATAATAAAGTGTTAGAAAAGCTTCAGTGAAGCTTGTAGAGAAGAAAAAGGTTATTTGGGAGTTCTAGTCCATATAAAAGCTTACATTTTCAGAATTTAAAATAAAAGTTACTTTTCAAATAACAATAATTCACTGCTTTCCGAGGAAGATGTTTTCAACAGCCTAATACTAAAAAGATGACAATGAAGCAAAAAAAAAAAAGAACACTTTATTCAACATTTGAAAATTGTGAAGTAACTTGTCAGATAAAATAATATTAACAACATATTCATGTTTTCCTTTAAAGCCTTAATTATGTACTAATATTAATTGAACCTTATGTAAAAATTTAGAGGCACCAGGTTTGATCTGTGTGAAATAAAGCGGTAGCTAATGTTTTATGCAGCCATTGCTTTTAATGTTCTATTTTAAAGTTACTATGTCATTATATTAAAGCATTAATTTGTAGTAAGCACAGCAACTTCAAACCGTTTTTTGTTAATTGGTAACTCTGATGGAGCACGAAGCATCACTCTTTCTCAGTAGTTTCATTTTAAAGAGATCATCCTCACATATAAAAATAGAAAATTGCATTAAAATTTATATAAGACATTTTCAGCTTCTCATATAGGAAGAGCTGTAAGTCGTTTCTATGGCATATATCACAGCAAAGAGCTTTGAATACATTCTCTGTGTAAGACACTTTTCATAGAGTTAAAAGATACAGCCTATATGGACTTAATGCTTAAAATATACCACAAGTAAGAAATTTTAAGCTTAACAAAAAACACACCAAAAATTACCCCAAAACTTAAGTGATAGATTCTGATATCCTTTACTGCCATCGAGTTGAAAAATATTTTGCTATTTCTCCTGGTTCTGATTTCTTATCACTTGCCACAAATATCTTCATTCTAAAACTCTGGTTATAAATTAACTACTTCATTCACATTTTGCAAACTGAAATAAAGATGATAGTGTGGTAGTGAGTAGAGTCCAATAAATACCATTACTAAATCTTTGCTAACTTTTATACAATAATTGTTAATCTACTTTAGGCAGTCTATGAATTTTAAGCTCTAGTTCAAGGTACAAAGATGCTGCCATTCTAATTGGTCATAAGTTCATCTCTTAATAATATAAAGTTCTAAATGTATTGTATACATTTTTAACAGATACCTTTCTACATCTTGACATATAAAGATTGATGGACAGACTGATTTCATAGTTTAAGTCAGAAAGTATGTTAATAGAGGAAGTTTTTGAATGTCAATCCTTCTGTTCCTTTAGGTAATGAATGAAGGCGGAGGACAGTCCTACAAACTGTCAAATTCTTTCATCAAATCCGTGCATTTTATATTCTAAAGAAGAATAAAATACATTATACCAGCCCCATTATGGAAAATGAACTGTTCAGATTCGAAACTCAGCATATAAGCTGTAAAATGTTTTCTTTTTCTTAAGTATATTAATTGTGCCACAAAGGAGAAAAAAAAAATCTGAGAGGAATCAAATTGATCACACTTATAGTTTTGATAACCCATAAGAAATATCTTATGATTTAAATTTGTGTATTCATTACTTAAAGAACTTGTAAAAACAGGTCATCACTATCATTGCTCCAAGCAATGCAAAATAAAACATTAGAACTTTAGGAATCATTGTTCAGAATTAAAAACGTGGTGTTTTTTTTTTTGTTTTGGTTGTGTGTGTTTTTTTCAAAGAAGTTATTAGGAAGTTAAATACAATTGTCAAAAATAGGTTGCTCTTCTATAGATATGAAAAAAATTCTTTAGACCAGGATAATGCCTATAACAAATAATTTATTAGTACAGGTAAACAATTTTTTAAAATCATTTTCTATATTATTATTTAGATGCCCAGGAACGTAGACAGAGAAATACAGACCTCTAGGTTATTTATGGCCTGTTTGATGCTTCAAAGAAATTATGTAATATCCAAAGAACAAAAACAAAACTACGCCATTTTTAATAGGATTTAAATGGTTAAGCATTGGTTATGCAAAATACAGACAGGAAATGTGCAGAACCAGGAGGGAAATAGCCACAGAATACTACTTGTTCACTGGTCATATTGCACATTTTGTATAATTGTTAAATGATTAGATAGTCACAATTTTAGGTACATCTCCCTTTTTAATTAGTTATTTCATCCATTACCTAAAAGTATGCCTTTCACACAGCAGGCATCCAATGAACATTTTGGATGACTATTTGTACACATTCAAAGAAATTAATTTGTAAATAACATTAGCTTGATTGTATTTGCCCATCTCACATACAGAATCAGACTATTTCAATGTGCCAGAGACATATGCTGTTGAACATCCACACAATATCACTGAGCTACATGCTTCCCACATAAAACTAAATACCACATCTGTGGCATAATCTGTAATACATAATGCAGTGTTTTTACTCACATACCAATTTCTCATTTCACTTCTACAATTTTCAAGTGTTGATGAATTACTAGTTGCCAAAGAAGTCACGTTATATAAAACAAACCTTCAGTTTAAATAAGGAATAAGCTTGCTGTTAACAACTTAGTTTGAAATATTAACAACCTTTAGGCTGTTAACATAACAACTAGCCATTAATGTGGTAATGACCAATTTAAGAGGAAATTGTACCCTGAGAAATGAATATATTGGCAATCAGGACCAGGTTTTATATCGGAGAGAGTATGAATGTCTAAAAATAAGTTAACAAGCATTAAAAGTTTAAGCCTATCAGAAATTTACTAAACATTATATTACAAAGGGCAACAATATGGACTCATTTGAAAATTTTCTTCAACAAAACACGTACTTGAGATATCAAAGCAATTGAACATCATATTTTATTACCATAAGGAAGAATAAGTCCAAGGTTACTTTCTCGCTTGCTATTATATTGACAACTGCAAAACAGCTTCACTCCAGACGCAGGTATTTCATTGGCAAATTTATATTTTTAACTTAAAAATTCTAGGTATTTTCAAAATTTTCTTTAAATTTACCTTAATTCTGTCTTTACTACTTATTAGGATGCCTTAACCTTGCCAGACTCTAAAACGACTTATTTTGTAATTGTTGCGACATAAATCCACTGGAGATACTACAGTTGTAAACAAAAGTAAAAGTCAAAAAGATTCAAAAACCCATGACTTACTGGTTAGTGATATAAAGCCAAACTAGGAAGCAATGTGGTCATTAAAAACAAAATAAATGCTGTATGTAGAAACGAGGCTCTAATTCACAATGAGCGGAGAGGAAATTTTTATTTCAAAAAGAAAAGTTCAAAGACTGCAGTTCTAAGAGAATTCACGCAATAAGTTAATTCTGGTTAGTTGTGCCACCACAATGAAGAAAATCCTGGTATAAAGAGTCACTTCCCATTGTTGGCACCTTGCATGTATTTTGAGCAAGAGAACGCAGAGAAGGAGTAACAAGTGGTCATAGCCAGGGGGCTGTCAGATGAGGCAGTCCTACGAAGGGGGAGACTAGAATTTCAAAAACAGTACTGCATTCGCCCCCTTGTAACTATTATTAAGCAAACAGTAATTTTTTTATATATCAAAGATTAAATCGGACTGAAAAATAACTGGATTCTATAGCAAGAAGCACTAAATTTCCTAGAAAGTACCTCTCCAAATAGCCAAGATGGTTAAGGAGTTACCACCGACTGATAAATTTTGTGTCATAACGGGGGACAATTAAAAATAAATCTCTTAATGTTAGACTAGGAACATGATTAATCATATCAAATAGGAAAACCCAAATGATGCCATACATCACTTCTCTAATTTGATTGAGCCTACTTTATTAATATAAGTAATCTGCAGCCCAATCAAGTCACAAAGTTCCCTGGAAAGCAAAATAATCTTCCTTTAAATAGAAGTCCATGTGTCGAGTACTGAATGCTGGGAAACAAGTTTAGTCAGCTCCGTGGCTTCATAAGCAAGAACATCTGTCGGGTCCTGAAACTGTCCAGATGTTTGCAGTGAGGACAGTGGCTGTCATTTCCCCACAAGGATGGCAATGGTTACTTTGCTAATTTCCATACAGCTACTGGCAAGTCTGAGGCTGTTCACGCTCAGTGATATCTTGCTATGACCACTTGGAATAGCGTGGGGGAAAGATGTATTCACACTTTGGGAAAGTTTTCAAAATTGGCTAATAAATATACTAATCAATACCAGTTGAGAATCTCTAACAGATTTTCTCTGACAAATCTGAAACAGAAAGACAGCTGCATATTTCGTGTTCTGCACGGCCCACCTTGTCACTTATGGTCTAATAAAAAAAAATGTATATGCTGATTTCTACCGAACACGTCCTTGACATGAACATGACAATACAGGCAGTCGAATGACCTACCCCTAACTAGGAGCAACCAGGCAAGCCAAATGGAAACCTTTTAGATACTGTGTTTTGTTGGCCACTGCTTAAGCAATAATTTGCTTAACAGGCACCTGGCAACATTTTGAAGGCTAACGGGTCAACATCCTTCAGGACTATAGGCTGGCAGTAAGGAAATGAAACGAACCAAAACAGACACTTACAAAAGTACTTTAAAAGGAATCCAGTCATCACTGGTGTGCAAGGGTAAGTCCTACCTCAGATAGTCTCTGCGACAAAGGATGAGATTAGCTTTAGTGTACAGGGTGGAGCCCACTTCTCCCAGACGGCAGTCGCAGCAGGCACACTTCAGGCAGTCCTCATGCCAGTATTTGTCCAGTGCCTTTAGAAGATACCGGTCCTTGATCTTTCGGTTGCAGCCAGCACAACCTTTCGGCTTGGTGTCTGGCTGGACTGAGAGCATTTGTATACCTAAAAGGAGACAAAAACAAAAACAAAAAGAGAGCTGGGATGACAAGACAGAGCCATAGGATGTCAGAAGACCTCAAACAAGCTAAATATTTCAGAGTGCCTCCTTTAAGGAGTGTGAGACTCTCTCTTTTTAGGACTGTACTAAAATCAAACTACATTCTGGACACAGAAAGCCTCAAACTTTGTGAGGTTCTTATCAAATCATTTCTGAAGTCGAACATGTAGAGTGGAGAAAGTAGTGAATTCATGTTGGTCCCAGGAAAAGGACACTACGTACACGAAGTTAAATAACATTAACTAATTGTATAGTATCGCCATTCTATACACAGGGCGGTTCCTTTAGGGATAAAATGTGAGCAAATGGCTACCAATCTTAAAGGAAAGCTATTTAACAAAATAGTCCATGCAGACTATAAAAGTCAAAATTGGGGGGAGGGGTTTATAAATTAAAAATTTCACTCACTAGGTGCCTGATGACAGAAGGAGAGTGTACCCTAATGGGATTACACTATCCTTACTTAGAAGCAAAGATGCTTGTAGTTAAGTACACAGTACAGTCACCCCAAAAGTTCACCAATCCTATATTGCTTGTTTGCATCCAAATACTTCCTTCTGTGCCCTTAATATTTCAAAGTATTCATTATGTTAAAATAAAAAAGTATACTCTCAAGCATCATTCAGTGCCTGTATTAATGGCAGATTACCTAACTATATACTACTATATATTCTTATATAAAACTGAAGTATAGGATTATGTAATTTATTACCATTCACATGCACGTATTTATAGAAGAAAACAACAGAAGGCAAAGTCTGAATATATATATATATATATATATATATATATATATATATATAATATGTATAATTATACATACAGAGATAAATGTAATATGTACATTACATATATTATATAATGCTATCCTAGACAGAGGGACATTTCTATATTTTTTAAGATATATTTCCATCATAAACAAGGAATCTAGCTGGGTTTTACAACTTGGCTAAAATTTGAAAGAACATTCACCTGCGTTTCTTCTTTCCCAATGCCCAGCTTTAAAAACAACCCTGGACTAACTATTCAGAGCCTCCTATTTATTAAATAACTCACTTTAAGCACTGTAAAGTGTCACAGGCATCCATCAATTCCAAAGTCCCTCATTTTACAAATTAGGATACGGAGGCCTAAGAGAGGTTAAGGTACTGACTCAAAGCTGACCAACAGTTAAAACACTACACTTGGTGGCCTTCCCACAGCCTAGCGATACCATTGCTCTATCCTGCTTCCTCTCCTAGGCACAAAGTTCTAAACTTGGACACGGAGGGATACAAAACACCAAATGTGCATGCACTTGAAACAGTGTCAAGAAAAGAAATGCCAAGCCCTAGTCTTGAACATTTTCTGTGTGCTTCCCTCCTCCAAAAGAGTTAAACCTCCTTCAGTTTCCTCTGATGCCTTGTGATGAAGACTTCGCCTCTATTACCTTCACTATCTTTTTCTTTTTTTAATCACATCATAAGAAAGATCAAGGCACAGTATCCACGCAGATGGATAACTTTCCTAGCTACAAATATTACATGCACTGCACATAATACTGTTGAACTTCCATTAGAAAATATGATGTTGAACTTCCATTAGAAAATAACTTCTCTGGTTAGAGGAGTAGAGTAGGCAATGGCACGGAAGAAAGCAGTGTGGCTGTCCTTTCTGCGTGATCTGCGTAGCTGTGGTCTCCGGAGCTGCAAACTAGCAGCTGGCTTTGAACAGAAGAGCAGGTGGTATTCCTATAGCCTGCTTTCTGCTCCTTTTCTTTGAAGGAGCTGAGGGGCTAGTGTAGATTAATCATAACCCTTGATAGCTCTGCTAAATCTCACTCTCTAGAACTTCTAACAAATGAAGTTTCTTTGATCAGAACTAGTTACTGTCTTCTAGCAAGGTTCCACAAGGATTAAATCCCATTAATTATAGTACAGATCTCACCCTAGTGCCTCTTAATCATGCACCTAAGGGGAGGGAGAAATTTTGATTTACTAAGTGATACTCTGGATTTCATTATTGAAAACATCTAGAGATATATTATGAGTGGCCAGTCTCATTATCCAGTTTCTAAGGCAATTATTTTCTACATCACAAAGCTACATTTATTTTGTAAAAATCGTTCTTAGTTGCAGCTAAGCTATATTTCTGAGTTGTGTTACCACCATCAAGCCTGGAAGGTCAGCTATCTTTTATTCAAAATGCTTTGCAACCAAGACAGGGAATACCAACATTTGGCACAAGCAACACTACCCTGCTTGTCTTCACAAAATGTTTTTGTTGTGTTGACATTTTAATTTAGCACTCAGAGGCCAATTAATATTTGAAACTCTTGCATTCTGTTTGGCCTTGGGCGGAAAAGGAGTTTGATATTTTACACTCCACCCCGGAGCCTTCTTTTAGAGAACATCCTCACATTTCTCTTGAAAGGGAAATCTTTTCAATACCATGCAACTTTACCATCTGTAGGAAAAGAACTATTTTGCAGTCACCACTTTGCCATGAACCTAAAAGGCATCAAGCAGTCAGCAACCTCCCCTCACCATCCAGAGAACAGGTCTGGGTAGAGGTACGTGTTTGGAGCTGAGAAACATGGCACAAGTTGCTCAGAGCACATCAGGACTCATAACTAGTTTAAGATTGGCATGTAAATTGTTCTGAGGGAAATTCTTATTGCCTCTGAGACCCTGCCATTCTGAGTTATTTGACAGTTTAAGGGAAATCATAATTTTTTAAAAAAGACATAAATAATAGCCTGTGCAGTGTGGTGTGCAGAAATAAGTAGAACCATTTCATTTAAACTCTGGTGAGCTTTTAATTGCCCGGATTGCATTGTGAGGCGGCCTAACGGTTGATTGCCTCCATTATGTTCCCTTGTTCTGTGCCATTCATCCGAGCAGTCTCAGCTTCAGTAGTTAACACAACAAAGTAACCACAACTCCACAACACACAGGGGTTTAAAAAAAATAATCATAATAAAAGATTTGCAGCACTTAGACACAGTCTTTTATATTTTTGGACTAACTACCCATACTGAATGGGAAACATTTTGTCCCCGTCGGAAGATTCACAGGGAACAATTTGGGAGAAGGAATTGTTAGAGGGAATACATAAAGGGGGTTGGCAGAGATGAGGTGCCTCAGGAAGATGCTAAAATGGGAATGCGGGTTCTGCAGCTGGGAGCAGTGACACAGATTAAAAGAATTTGGCCAACACGGCCATTCGATTGCCAAGAGGTACCAAACAAAAGATTTTCTCTCCTCCTGCCCATCTTCATCCTCTCCCAGCCCCCAGTCCCGATTGGAGAACTGGATTGGGCCTAAAAGCTTGTTTCTCTCTGTTCACTGGCCCAGAGCATCCCTACAGGCTGCAGCCCCCTAAGGGACAACAATGCAAATAGATGTCCCCAGATCTCAGGCACTGGAGCTGCTTAACTCTGTTCTGCCCCTTCAACTCGCAACACCCCCACCTCCCCATCTTTCCACCACCCCTCCCCTTTTTGAGCAATGGAGCTGGGAACCAATTTGATTCCCTTTTTCTCCAATGCAGCTGCAAGGCTCAGAGATACTGACATTTTTCCACTCTTATCAGTTTAATTACAGTTACCATGGCAGCAAAGTGCTAGTGCTTGGCAAAGGCCAACAAGAGATTTGCAAGACTGAGTTCAATTTTGATGCAGCTCACATGCAAAATAAAAAAAAAAAAAAATAAGAAACATACATACACTCTAACAAAGAATCCCTTTGCGGAGTTATGCTCCAGCCTTTTGTGGTGGTGTCTTTGCACCCACACACAGGGATGGTTTGCAAAGAATGTAGCAGTTATTTGTTGCACCCCGCCAGATTAATTGGTTTAAGCAGGCCGTCTTTCAAAGCAGTTACCACAATAATATTTGGGATCGTGCAGAAAGACACAAAAGCAGCGGAAGAGCCGGGAGGCTTTGGAGCAGCCAAGACTGCCGAGCGCCGGCAAAGTGCATCCATGGTAGATGGTAACCTTACCAAAACTTTTCTCCTTTTTCTGCATGAGTTGCTTTAGGCGTGCCTGAGTTGCGGAGGCTTCGCATGGAGCACCGAGCCCAAAGATAGGCGCCGAGAGGGTCTCCTTATTTAGCTCGAGGGCGGACCTGGTGCGCAGCCTACACCGCTGGAGGACCGACTATTGTGAAGCCACTTTGGGAGCGGGTCGGAGTGGCGGCAGGGGGTGGGGGAAGGGACGAGGGCGGCCAGACGAGACGCGGCGCACACAGGGAGCCCCCTCGCAGGGTGGCGGTGTGCAGAACGATGGCGAATGACAAAGCCACATGCTTCCCTAACTCTGCCCATAATCCTGAAATCCCAGCGGCCCCTTTGAGCTTCGCGGTAACAAATGGATTTGATTAAACTGTCACATGCAGCGTTAGCATAGCATATCATGTTCAATATGAAAAAGATCATAAATCTGAGTTGTATTTCATAACAGCTATCTGGGCAGTGTGTCCCCCCCCCCCCCCACACACACACCCCACCCCTCACCCCGTAAAAATGTGCTGCATCGGTTTGAATCGGGACCTATTAGGACATAGGCACCTGGTTCCACGGAATCTCACTCTTCTGGCTACTTCTCCCCGACCACCCCCCTCCTTCCCAAATAGCCACTTTTCCACCTCGTCGGAGCCACGCTGTGTGATGGCAGAGTGGGGAGAGGCAGAAGTGTCAACAGGAACCCAAAGGTTGTTCTTTCAACTCTTGGGGGGGGGGTAGAGGGTGGGGGTTCATGAATTCCAGCAAATCAGGAGCAGAGGGCTCCCCCGAACCCATCCGGACCGAATTCCTTGCCTAACGGGCCGGACCGGAGCGAACCTGTCCTCATGCCCAACTCTCCCTGCCCCTCTGTCCCCGGGGGTGAGGGGTGTGGAAATGCTGCAATTCGGCGTGAACTTTGACTATTACCCACTCGAGTCGGACTTGAAACATTCCGCGCCGCAGCCGCGCTCCCTCCTTCCAGCCACAGCTTCCGCGGGCATTTCATATCTCATCATAAAAATAATGAAGCCTCATATGATTTAAGCAAAACCGTCTCAGCAGAGCTGCAGCCCGAGCAAAAGTTGCAGTGCGGAGCCGGGCTGCAGCTCCAGTTTATGCCTCATTAGGAGGCTCGGGGAAGAAGAAGAAGAAGAAGAAGAAAAAAAATACCCACATCCGCACACGCACGCGCGCGCCCGCAGACACACACACACCGCAAAGCAGCCGCCGCGTGTGTACACAGTCGCCGCACTTACCTTCTCAATTAAGCGATACAGGGGGAGGCGGTTCAGAAAGCACAGTGGCTGCTTTGTAGCGCTTCTCCTTGGGAAAGGTCAAAAAGAAGCATTGTTTGAAAAAAAAAAAAAAAAAAGAGGGGGAGGGAATCTCTATTTTTTTTTTTTTTTAAGTTTACAATAATGAGGTCCTCAAGGATCCGCCAAGTAATGGTGTTGATCGCATCTGAGCCACAGGTGTCCTCCTTTTAGGCAACCGCAGTCCGAGGCGGTCTCTCTCGGTCCTGGCTCCAGACAACTTACCCCCGCAGCAAGCCAGGAGCCGCGCTGAAGGCGGCCGGGGCTCTCAGCTGCAAAATGCAATCCCTGCCCAGCCAGACCTCATACAGCCCGAGAAAAGGTCACTCCGTTATTACTGAGCCGGCGGAGCCCCGGCAGCGCTTGTCAAGACCACAGAGAAGCAGCTCCCTTCCGATTGAAGACTATTTACCTCTCGCCCCCACCCCTCCCCTCTTCTCTCCTTCCCTTCTCTCCCTCCCTCGCTCGCTGGCTCCCTCGCTCGCTCGCTCTCCTGTGCCTGTTCTGCAGCTCAGTCAAGTACAGCCGCCCTCGGAAAGTGGCAAAGCAGCCGCGAGACAGATCGGGCTTTGTTGCTAATTTCCCAGGGTGAAAATTTACAAGCCTGCGAGTGCCGTCAGCACAGCCACATGCATATGCTGCTCACAAACGCTGGGGACGACCCCGCGCGCAAAAAAAGTGACCTCTGCAGGAGGCGGCTCGGGAGGGACCCTACCTCCTGGACCCGTTCAAAAGAAGTCCTGCGAAGGAGCTCCCAGGAAAAGAGTGGGGTGCCTAAAATAACCCCGGCGTTTTGGGAGTAGGTGGACACATTTAAAGCAAACTATTCCAAAGCCTTTTCTGACGCCGCCAATTAGGGGCATTAAAAGAAAAGCCAGGGAAGCAAACTGCTACCAGAATACCCTGGGAAAGCACACAGCCCTCCCCTTTCATAAATGTCTGGGGGTGGCTGCAGGGGCCCGGTCTCTGACTTCCATTCATGAACTCTCGA
>NW_027223754.1:186251244-186258744 GCF_028538775.1 Myotis yumanensis | reverse complement strand
AATATTAAGATTCTTAAGAAGAACATAGCTTATTCATTCAATATTTTTGTCACAGTATCAATATCTTTTTAAGGGAAACAACCTCTGGTTTCAAAATATCACTTAATTTAGAACCTATAAATAGAACCTGATAAGAACACAGGAGCTTCACAACAGTGTTTAGTTTATTTTCACATTGTGTAAATACACCAGAGGGGAGTATAATCCTTAAAGAGGTGAAGGGTGTGAGCAGTCCCCTTATAGAGTTGAAATGGCACAGCAGACTCCTAATTCAAAGGAAGCAGAAAGTGAAACCGGGATCTAATTTTCAATATCTCAATAAGATGAAAAAAAAATAGCCAAGAGGAGGTCCCGATATTAATTTTATAATGTATCAGAAGTTCTTTCCAGTAGAATTTAAAACAAAATAAATATCATGTTGTTAGTACTCATTTGAAAAGAAAATTTTCATCACTTGACAGGAAAATCACTTCCCGAGCTAGATAGTACATTCTATTCTCATGTTCCTCCAAGATGCTGAGAAAAAGTGTAATATTTTACATGTCCTATCTTAATTTATTTAACCATTAAAAAACCATGCTAAGCTTCAAGCTAAGAATAATTTTTCTCATGGATAATATTTTTTAAAGAGGACAAATGATAAATTTAGAAGGAAATGGAAACGAGTTTTCACTTAGAGTGACCCCCGGTGTGTAATAAACCTAAGGAGAGCACTGATATTGTAACTGGAAGGTACTTCAGTTTATAAGAAGAAAACAAAATAAAAACAGAAATAAAACGCAGGCTTAATAACATTTGTTCTGAATCAGTCCATAAGAACAATTTGCTCCCATTTTAAATTATGTTGCATGATAAAATTAAACTTTGAAATATTGCCGCTACTCTGCATGGCCTTCCAAGGTATTTGCTAATTTGTTGCCTATATAGATGTCACAACAGACTTGTCCCTATGGAACCACCAAGTGAGTGATCAACCCTGGCCGCACCTACAAGATTTGTAAATTTGTTTTCCTCGATCAAATTTCTCCTTCACAACCACATATCTGTGTTCTAATTTTTCACACATTGAACACAATTATCAGACTGTTCAGAGAAAACTTATTTGAGATTTCAAAATGAGGTGTTTTGCAGGACTCTAAATCAACCATAATTCTGGCCATTGCTAGTTCCTCTCCAATTTGATTGAGAGATTATTTTTTAAAAAACTAATATTTAATTCTTAGGTGGAAAACATTTGTCACCTCTTCATACTTCAGAGACAAATGTAATGTGTTTATCTTGGTCAAAATCTTTTAGAGAGAAGATGTATACAATTTAAAAGAATGTGACACCTAGTTTACAATCCTCAAGCTATTTCTTTTTGAGACTGTGTACTGGTTGGAAAGTTTACATTTGTATGTGGCTGCGAGCCAAGTAGAGAGGCAATAGAATCTACCAAAGGAGCTAAGTTTAATGCAAGTCATGGTTTTTCCTCTTTCTGTGAGTATTAGATTGGCTAGTTGTCTCCCACGGCCCCCCTTGTCTCCCCTAAGATATGGGTATAATGATTTTCAAAGTTTAAAATAAATGTTATTCCATTTCTCTTATGCCCTCATAACTGATAGAGACAATCTAAAGTTAAAAGTATTTCCATTTTCCAACAGTAGAGGAAGCATAATATGCTATAGTAACTGGCTTATAGAAACTCCTCAAAATGATACCAATTATCATCATATTCAATATGGCCAGCTCAATTTTTTACTCTTTAAGGAAGGGTCATTCTTGTCCTAATCTTCTCAGCAACTCTGCTTCTATAATAATACTTTGAACGTGTTTTTTTTTTTTTTTTTTGAAACTTATATATAGTTACTTTGTATTCCCTGCTTATTATGGTCTGAATGTTTGAGTCCCACTAAAATGCTGAAATCCTAATGCCTAATGTAATGTTATTAGGATGTGGGGCCTTTGGGAGGCCTTAGGTCATGAATGACATTATATTCTAGTAGAAGAGACTCCACACAGACATCCTTTGCCCCATCAACCATGTTGAGGACACAGCAAGACCAACTATGATCCAGGAAGAGGGTTCTCACAAAAGTATGACCATGCTGCCCTGACCGGTTTGGCTCAGTGGATAGAACGTTGGCCTACGGACTCAAGGGTCCAGGGTTTGATTCTGGTCGAGGGCATGTACCTTGGTTGCGGGCACATTCCCAGTAGGGAGTGTGCAGGAGGCAGCTGATCGATGTTTCTCTCTCATCGATGTTTCTGACTCTCTATCCCTCTCCCTTCCTCTCTGTAAAAAATCAATAAAATATATTTTTAAAAAAATATGACCATGCTTTCATGTTGATCTTGAACTTCCATGCCTCCATAACTGTGAGAAATAAATTTCTGTTGTTTATAAGCTACTCAGTGTGTGCTATTTTATTATAGCAACCTGGATAAAATAACAAAGTGCTGGCTAAAAACTTTAAGGATTCATGTTTTGTACTAATTGGTTTTGTATTCCATACAGTGCCAAGTAGAGTGTCTTGCTCATAACAGATATTTATTAAATGCTGATTTAAATTATTTACACTAAAAAAAAGCCACAGTCCTGAAAACAATGTTTAAAATGAAAATTTAAATCTAAGTTGTTGATAAAAATATCAACCTAAGTATATGAATATCAGATGCTACTTGGCTCTGGTATTTCAACATTTTTCACACTATGTATACTTTCAAAAAGATTTATTACAGCATAGTGAAAGATTTGTTTCATCATCTGTCTTCATGGTTACATCATAAGTTCTTGAAGGCAGAACCTACATACAACTCAGTATCTGCAAGGTCTATACTAGAGCCTAGTGCATAGTAGCTACTCAATAAATTTTACTGCCTGAGTAGATAAATGGAAAAGTAATAAATGAATAGAAAGACTCAAAGGATAGTAGATCTAAATAAAATTATCATAATTTAAAATCTCTAGGTTTGTGAGTCAAGTAAAGAAGGAGACAGAAAATGGAAATCAATGGAATTTTTTACGTGAACTGGAATCATGGTAGTTTCCTGTAATTTACAGAAACATTGGGACTTTTAGAAGGTTTATAATGTTAGACTGTTTAAGCACATTATATTTATTAGTTATTATAAGTAAAAGTAATTTTTAAGAGGTCATTAGTAGTGAAAGAACATCTCAGGTAACTTATTTAAAATATTCCGAGATGTAACTTTTGCTAATTATGTCTAAAGCTACTTACAAAAACATTAAAAAAAAATACAAGGCATCAAGTCTCAAAGAATCTAAACCTAGAACCTGGGAAGAACTTGTGATAGTCAGTGATAGGTCAATTTTCTTGACATTCTTAGGTTTCATCTAAGACAAGGAGAACACCTAAAAGAGATAGGAAGTCAATTTGTAGTATCCTCATTTTATTTTTGGGGGTCTATATTCAGAGTATATACCAACCAACAAAAGAGACTATCAATGTGTTGACTTATGAAATATTTGAATATCTGTTCTCAGATCTCCCTTACCTTCCTAATTGCAATCTTTTTCACCATTCAGAAAGAGCATCTTTTCATTTTGTTGATAGTTTCTTTGTAAAAGCTTTTTAGTATGATGTAGTTCCATTTGTTTATTTTTCCTTTGTTTCCCTTGCCCCAGAAGATATATTGCTAAAAATATTGCTATGAGAGATGTCTGAGATTTTACTGCTTATGTTTTCTTCTGGGCTTTTTATGATTTTGCCACTTATATTTAAGTATTTTATCCATTTTTAGTTTATTCTTGTATGTAGTGTAAGTTGGTGGTCTAGTTTCATTTTTTTTTGTATGTTTCTGTCCAATTTTCACACCATTTGTTGAAGAGATAGTCTTAACTACATTCTATGCTCTTGCCTCCTTTGTCAAATATTAATTGACTATAAAGGCATGGTTTTATTTCTGGGTCCTCTATTCTGTTCCAATGGTCTATATGCCTGTTCTTATGTCAGCACCAGGCTATTTTTATTTCAATGGCCTTTTAGTATAATTTGATATCTGTTTTGTGATTCCTCCAACTTTATTCTTCTTTCTCAAGATGGCTGAAGCTATTTGGGGTCTTTTGGTTTCATATACATTTTTGGAATATTTGTTCTAGATCTATGAAATATGTCATTGGTACTTTAATAGGCATTGCATTGAATCTATAGATTACTTTGGGTACTATGGACATTTTACTGATTTTAAATCTTCCAATCGATGATTCAGTATATGCTCCCACTTATTTGTCTCTTCTTCAGTATCCTGTAATTTTCCAAGTACAGGTCTTTTACTTACTTGGTTAAATTTAATCCTAGGTACCTTATTTTTTTGTTGTTGCAATAGTAAATGGGATTGTTTTTAAATTTCTCTTTCTGATTGTTCATTATTAGTGTATAAAAAATGCCACCAATTTCTGAGTATTAATTTTATATCCTGCTACTTTGCCCAATATATTTATTATATCTAGTAGTGTTTTTTTATAGAGTCATTATGGTTTTCTATGCACAATATCATGCCATCTGAAAAAAATGACAGTTTTACTCCCTCTTTTCCAATTTGGATGCCTTTTATTTTTTCTTGTCTGATAGCCGTGGCTAAGACTTCTAGTATGTTCACCAATAGTGGCAGCCACTGTGGAAAACAGTTTGGAGTTTTCTCAAAAAATTAAAAATGAAACTTCCTTTTGACTCAGTGATCCCACTTCTGGGAATATGTCCTAAGAATCCTGAAATACCAATCAGAAAGAATATATGCACCCCTATGTTAATTGCAGCATTATTTACAATAACCATGATTTGGAAATAGCTCAAGTGACTACCAGTAGGTGAGTGAATAAAAAAGCTGTGGTACACTTATAAAATGGAATACTACTTGGCTGTAAAAAAGGGGGGGGGAGGAAAATATTAATTTTTGCAACAGCATGGATGGACCTGGAAATTATTATGCTAAGTGAAATAATCCAGTCAGAGAAAGACAAATACCATATGATCTCACTTATATTGTGGAATATAATGAACAAAACAAACTAACAAACAAAATAGGAACAGAGTCATGGAAACATGGAACAGATTGACACCTGTCAGAGGGGAGGGGTTTGGGGAACTTGACGAAAGAAGGTGCAGAGATTAGCCAAAAATCATATATATATTTAATATGCAAAGTGTCCCCTTGGGAGTTCAGCCGGGAGACTGGGAGTTCAATTACTCACTATGACATGAGCTAACCATCAGGGGGCAGCTCGGAATGAAGGAAGGCCCCAGCCAGTAGCCGGCAGCCAGCAACTGGGGAAGGAAGGCCCTGATTGCTCACCAGGCCTAGGGACCCTACCTGTGCACGAATTTTGTGCACTGGGCCTCTAGTATATACATAACACATAGACACAGACAACAGTATGGTGATAGCCAGAGGGAGGGAGCTGGAGAGGTGGGCAAAAGCGGGGAAAATGGGGATGAAAGAGACTTTGCTTGGGAAGATGGGCACAGAATGCAACATACAGATGACTTTTTTTGAGTTATACAATTGAAATCTGTATGGTTTTGCGAACCAATGTCACCCCAATAACAAGTCTTAGTTCTGCAAAAAAAAAAAAAAAAAAAAAAGAGCATTTTTCAAAAACAGTTGGGTGGAAGCTATGGAATGAGACCACTGATTGCTCATTGCACACTGGTTACTTCTGTTTCCATAAGCAAAAGTCTGAAGATAATCACAGAAGTATTCTGGGTGTAGTTTATAGCAGGTCATTTATGCTGTTGTCTAATATATTTTCTCAGAGTTTTAGAGGAACAAGCAGGAGGTAAAAGGAATTGCCACCTCAATAGAACAAATGCCTTTTTAGAAAATCATAGTGGAATCTTGACACATTAACTTTCTTTTTAGGTTTGAATCTGAGAAGGAGATATTGTCATTGATTCACCAGAGTGTGGTTTAGGGTCATCCATCCCTCTCAAATTTTGACAATCACTGAGTTTAGGAAGTCTCCCATTCAAGAACTTGTAAAAAGTAGAAATAAAACAAAACATTAAGTAACAAAATTCTGTAAAACAATGGAAAAGAATTACCAACTTAAAGATTCAAAGAAAGAGTATATTTCTAAAAGCAATGTCTTGTAAGACTTAAGAGACATTTTGAAACGTGTTTGCCATACTTAATAAAATTCAAGAATGAGTCTCCACGAGGCAGCAACAGCAGACAATTAAAAACAGTGAGATACAAAAGGATGATAGGTAAGCTAAAAAGGAATTTCAATAAAATAAAATATATTACAGGAAAAATAAATCCCATGTTTTAAAAGGCATTGAAAATATTGAATTATAGTAATGATAAGACAGAAGCATGAATCAGTGATGTGAAGCTCTCCTAGGATATATAAGAAGATAATATAGAGATGAAAATTATGAAATAGAGCATGATAGTTAATAAAACAAAAAAGGAGTTTTAATGTTTTTAATTTGTGTTCCCGAAAAAGGGAACAAAGCATATGAAACAGAAGCAGTAAATAAAAATATTATAGAAGAAAACTTGACTGATTGACCTACATATACAGATTTGAATGATTTAATGAAATACAAGATGAAACAATGGAGGAGACATACAAATCTCATATTGACAAACCTTTGAATTACAATTAATTTATTAAAATACTGTCAAATATCCAAATAATGGGGAAAATATATTATCCATAAAGTAAAAAATGTATCCAGCTGGCTTCAGACATTCAAGTAAATATTCTAAAACAATGAAAAATATATAAGATTTTTGAAAGAATAATGTTGTGACTTAAGGGTTTCACATCCAAACATTTTGTATTTTCTTGTGTAAAAGCCATTTGAGTGGTTTTCAATGCACAAATGGTCAGAAAAATAACATTTATGTAGCTTTACAAACAAATTATTTGAAGGGTTGCTCCAAATCAGCCTCAAAAAATCAGATGTAAAATCCAAAAATATAGGACAGTGATGGCACAAAAAATTGCTAGGGTTTGTCCTTTCTCTATTTGGATCAGAATATCTGGAGTCCTTTATGTTATGCATTGGCAGGATGATGCTTAAGCCAGAGCTTCTTTCATTTGTGTCTCTTCAACTCCCATCACTTCCCCATCACCAGGAAACAGATTTTTTATGTCTCGTTCTTCACCTCTAAATTCAGACTGAATCTTTTATTAGGTTCAATAACCTAGAAACTAAGTAGCACTTGTGAAGTTTCTAAAAGGTGTGTGTGTGTGTGTGTGTGTGTGTGTGTGTGTGTGTGTGTTTATTGATGTCAGAGAGAGGGAGAGGGAGAGAGTGATAGAAACATCAAGGGTGAGAGAGAATCATCTATTGGCTGCCTTTTACATGCCCCCTACTGGGGATCAAGCCTGCAACCCAGGCATGTGCCCTGACTGGCAATCCAACAGTGACCTCCTGGTTCATGGGTCGACACTCAACCACTGAATCACACCAGCCAGGCTAAAGGTATTTTTACATGACTGAAATATTATGCTTGACAGAGTTTTGGTTTACACCTAAGACAATA
>NW_027223754.1:186193744-186248744 GCF_028538775.1 Myotis yumanensis | reverse complement strand
TAGCATATTGTTCTTAATATGTTTGCTCCCTTTAGCGCCATGTGTTTTAACCAAGGTCACCTCTCCGAGAAAGGTTGTTTCCCCAGGTGGGGATCTTTCCCTGAGGTTAGGGATGGGATACAACCCCTTAATTAAGTGCCAGGCGGGTAGTTAAGCTACATAATCTTTACTCCCTGGAATGGAGATAAGAAACGCCCTAACCTTTGTAATAGAAATTGACAGGATTAAAATCAGCTGGTATAAATACGGATGTAACAAGACAATAAACATCAGAACCTCATCAGTTCCTAACCAGAGCTCCGACCAGAACTTTGGCTGGAAATCCTGGCTATAGGTCCTGACTAGGCTGCTGATCAACTGAAGGCTGTCTTCGTGTCATTCCTTCTTCACCGACTCCGTCCACACCTTTGGGGACCCCTGGACCCGCTGGGATTGGACCCCAGCAAATTAGGACTCAATAATAGACAAGGCCCCTATGTAAGGCCTAGAGGATATACTGTATACAGTAAATCTGCAAATATTATTATTAAAGAAAAAGAGAGGTTACACTGTCTAAAGCAGCAGGAAGTAAGGAGTGCTTGGTTATCTCTGGTCTTCAGAGCTACAGTACCAGAGATGTTTCTTACTTTATAATTCTTCCAGGCTTTCTGCCTTTTCAACTTGATGAAGTAGCTTAAGTAACTGAATATGTAGAACCCCTCCAACATCCCCCTTCTGCTCTGTTAGTACCTTTTTCTTTATAATCATTTGGCTTCCATTTCTTTTTATTCTTCTTGCAAATAAATCTCCGTAAGCCTTCAGCAATCTAAGACATTATCTTGTGTCTGAAGATCAACTGTTATTTGCAAGGCAGGATTTTCGTCAAACTCACAAATTGTTTTTTATTGCTCCCGTCGTCACTCATTTTCTTGCTCTTGGATGTCGCTGTGTTTATTTTATACTATTTCACATTATGTATATGGAATCTCCAAATAAATTAGTTCATAAACTAGTTCATTTCCTCCCTTTACTTGTATCCTATGTCCCCCCCACAAATTGGTCCATTCATTTGAGGGGGGAAAGTTCTATATGGCGTATGGACTTCATGGAGCACTGAAACGTCCTCTGCACTCAGACTGGGATTTCCATCAGGAATTACTTTCTGCCTTGGGTCACTGGCCCTTTAAGTAAGTTTTCTGTGACTTGAGCTGAGCTGAGCTCCCTTTCACCCTGAGTCCTCCACCTCTTAACCACAACAAAGTTAATCTTACAAAGAACTGAACACTACACAGAGCTGTCAGACAGAACTTTCTAGGATGATATAAATGTTCTCTCTCTCTGCAGTCCAATAGTTTATCCACTTGTGGCTATATAGCACTTGAACTATATTTAATATGGGAAAGAAAGTGAATGTTTAACTTTTAATTAATTTAAATGCAGTGGCAGACAGTTATTTTCTTGATTTTTCTACACTTAGGGTATTTCTTACACTTGCATTACCCATCATTATTCCCTTGATCATGAAAATCCTATCTATTCTGACAAGTCTAGATCTAGATTTCTCTTCTACGGAGCATCTTCCTGACATTGAGTCCGTACTGATCTCCCCCTTCTTCTAACATGAGTTGTGCCACCGCACTGGCAATTATTGCACACGGTTATGTATTATAATCCAGCTGCTTTGCAGAGGTGTGTTTTTCTCCACAATCAAACAGAAAACTCTTTGAGGTCAGAAACTGTGTCTAACATTTCTTTTGCATGCCTCTCGGCAAGATAGCATATGCTGGGCACCTGGTTGCTGCTCGCTAAGTATTTATTGCATGGGTCAGTATAGTAGGTTACATCAGGGAGCAGGGTGACTGGGCAGATGGTACCCTATTGACAAAAGCCACACTATTTCCTCCTAGAAGTGATGGCGTATTTTGATAGTCTTTTTATGTGGCCCCAGAAAAGTCTCTGGGAACCACAATATACAGTTAGAGAGCCTGGCAAGATGAGAACGAATTTCTTGGCAACTGCAGTGTCCAGTTCAGCAATATTGAACTGATTTCTTCCCAATAAAAAATACACCTAAGCCAATGGATTGAAGGAGTGAAATTCTAAGATTTCTCTCATGTGTGTAGAAAGCCACAGGGTGGCTCCCACCACTAGTGATTTCAGACCTGTGTAATAGTTCTGTTTTCACTTTTTACAACTTCTTGAAATTGTGGGCTATGTTATTTGTATAGTGTGTCTATTCAAACTGTCAGTGTGAAGACTCTTAGCTCTGAACTTTCTAGACCAGAGTGGGGACAAGAAAACAAAAAGATAAAGCAAATGACAGGAACAATGCAACACAGTGCTAATGATTTTAAATCACCGTGACAAAACCTTCCTGGATATTATGTGAAATTATTGATAAGTTTGAAAAGATATACCATATTGAAGTCACAATAGCATAACGGTAATATTTTTGAAAATAGTCAACAATGTTCAGGATCTGTTTATATATAGCATGCATTTTAGATGTAACAGCCAGGAAAACCTTATTATTATAAACTTCACTGGAAGATCTCTGAGGTCCCTTCCAGCTTTAAAATGCTGAATATAATTCAGAATTTATGATAATTTGAACTAGGCTTGGCTGAAATTTACTTTTGTATGATCTATGAAGCAAGGATTTGCTAATAGTGTAAACAAGGTTGCTTGAGGCTTTTAACCAAGCTGTTCTTAAGGATTTTTACACATTGTGTGATGCAAATGGGTCTAACTAATTCCAGAATGATTCCCACCTATTTATGAAAGCAGGCAACGAAAGTCTGTTACTTAGAAATGGCGTTAATTAGCAGCCACATTTACAGGGTGAATTTGAAAGTAATGGATCTGCATTTCTTATTAGAGTCTATAGTTTTTGGTGGATTTTGTTTTGTTGGTGTTTTTTGTTGTTGTTAATTCAGATTGTTTTCTTCAAGGCTAGAATATATCAATGAGGTTTTTCTGTGATTAGAAATAACTACTTCACCCAGCTGATGTGACTCAGTGCTTGAGTGTTCATCCAGGAACAAAGAGGCCATGGGTTGATTCCTGGTCAGGGCATATGCCAGGGTTTTAGGTTTGATCCCAAGTATGAGGCATGCTGTTTCTCTCTCATAGATGTTCCTATCTTTTTACCCATCTCTTTTATTCTCTCTCTAAAAAAGAAATCAATAAAAACTTTAATTTTTTTTAAAGTGAAAGAAGTCTTTATAAAAAAGACTATTTCAAATACAATGGTCTATTTCAGTGGTTTATTTTCCCTCTTACTTACTATATCTGCTTTATCACTTTGAAAATATATTTATTAGGCATTGCTGTTATCTTACTGCCAACCCAAATGAGATCGGGCTTTTATGGCAACCTAATTACTCTTTGAGAAATAATTAAAAACCAAGAATTTCTTATGTTTAGCTCTAAATCTGATATTTGTTTATAAGTCTTCAAAATACAAATAATTAATGTTGAAACTGTAAGATTAGGTTCACTCCAGTGAAGTCTTTATTTTTGGAAGAGTTTGTCACCTAAGTTTGTTTTTCTTGATGTTAAAATAATTTTCCATGTATATAAAGGCTAAGAAAAATTCTGTACAGTACTGTGGAACCAAAAATTTACTCTAGGCAATAGTGTTTGCCAATTTATTTCCCTTAAAAACATCAAAAATTCTAATCAAAACAGCATGGTATTGACATAAAAACAGACACATAGGTCAATGGAACAGAATAGAGAGCCCCAAAATAAGCCCACACCTATATGGTCATTTGCTATATGACAAAGGAGGCAAGAACATTCGGGGGGGGGGGAGGTGGTAAAGAAAGTATATCTAATAAATGATGTTGAGAAAATTAGACAAATACTTGTAAAATATAACACTAGAAAACATTTTTACACCATAAACAAGAATACACTCAAAATGGAATAATGACTTAAATGTAAGACTTGAAACCATAGAACTCCCAGAAGCAAACATAGGCCATAAAATCTGTCATTTCTTTTAGCAATAATTTTTTTCTGATATATCTCCTCAGACAAGATAAACACACACACAAACAAATGAGACTACATCAAGCTAAAAAGTTTTGCACAGCAAAGGAAACTATCCACAAAATGAAAAGAGAACCTACTGAATGGGAGAAGATCATTTGCTAATAATACACCCCATAAGGGCTTAATATCCAAAATTGATAAAGAACTCATACAACTCAACACTGAAAGATAAAACAATCCAATTAAAAAATGAGCAAAGGGCCTGAATAGAAACTTCTACAAAGAGGACATACAGATGGCCAATAGACATATGAAAAGATGCTCAATGTCACTAATCATCAGAGAAATGCAAATTAAAACCACAATGATATATCACTCACACCTGCCATAATGGCCATGATCAATAAACCAACAAATGACAAGTGCTGGCGAGGATGTGGAGAAAAGGGAACCCTTGTGCATTGTTGGTGCAGCCACTGTGGAAAACCATAGAGAGGGTCCTCAAAACATTAAAAATGGAACTGCCCTATGACCTAGCAATTCCACTTCTGGGTATATATCCAAAGAAATAAAAAAATGCTAATTTGAAAAAAATATATGCACCTCTATGTTCTTTGCAGAACTATTTACAATAGCCAAGATATGAAAGCAATCTAAGTGCCCAACAAAAGATGGGTGGAGCCCTGGCCAGGTGGCTCAGTTGATTGGTGTGTCCTCCAGTACACCAAAAGGTTGTGGGTTCGACTCCTGGTCAGGGCACATACCTACAGTGCAAGTTTGAGCCCCGGTCAGGGCAGAGTGCATATGGCAGGCAACTGATAATTGTTTCTCTCTCACATGAATGATTCTCTCTCTCCCGTCCTCTCTCTCTAAAATTGATTTAAAAAGAAAAGAAAAGGATGAATGGATGAAAAAAGTAGTGATACATGTATGATGGAATATTACTTGGTCATTAAAAGAATGAAATTTTACCATTTGCTACTGCATGGATGGTCCTAGAGGATATTATGCTACAAAAATAAATGAGACAGAAAAAGACAAATACCATATGATTTCCCTTATATGTGGAACCTAAAGAGCAACATAAATGAACAAACAAAACAGAAACAGATTCATAGATGCAGAGATAAGACTGATGGCTGCTAGAGGGGAGGGAGCTTGGGGGAGCTAGGTGGAAAAAGCAAAGGGATTAAAAAGTACAAATTTATTGTCACAATATAGTTACAGGAATGCAAAATATAGCATAAGGAATACAGTCAATGATATTGTAATAACTATGTATGGTGCCAGGGGAGTGCTAGAAATGCCACTTTGTAAAGCATATCATTACCTAACCACTTTGGTGTATAACTAAAACTAATATAAAATAATACTGAATGTAAACTGCAATTGAAAATAAAAAAAATGATAATAAGGAATAAAAAACAGCAAAAATTCTTCTGAAGATCAGTACTAATACATATGCTATATTTTACAAAAATGAATACCAAGAATATCTACTTTGTAAATCTCATGTACAGTTTAGAGTAATAATTTGAAAATCATTGAATTGAAAACAAGATGTAAAAAGTGTTTGACATCACTGTCTACAACTAAAATATGAAATCAGTTCCACCAGAAGATGTTTCCATAACAATGCCTATGATCTCCCTCAGCAAGCATATTTCCTAAATACCAAACATAGAAATAGAAATAAATGCACATATATTTACATCATGTAGGACAGTGATATTTTATAGCACCACTGGCTAGATTCTAAAGGCCATGTTTCTACTAATGAAGAACAATGTCTATGAAAATATCAGACATATGATGCAGTTTAAAACTACTATTTCTATAGTGCTTTAAACAGTTTAAAACATATTAAGCAAATATTCTTGTAATTTTTAGTAACATAACATTCAAAAAATATCACTTGCTCTGGCTTAAGTTTTCTGTTTACATTACCTTACTTTACCTTCATAAGAACATCCTAGTTCATTTAAAAACAAAAGTTCTGGTTGACCTGAATTTGTTTTCACTTTGTTTATGGTAAACCAGGGGTTGGCTATCTGCAGCCTGCAGGCCAAATTCTACCTGCCACCTGTTTTTGTAAGTAAAGTTTTATTGGTAAATAAAAAAACAACAACCTGTGAAGTAGGAGCTATGATCATATTCATTTAATGCATAGGAAAACTGAGGCCTGGAGGAAGAGAATAAGAGATCCCACCAGTACTGGTATGTGGCAGAGGAAGCACTTGCATGAACATCTATTTGACCCTAAAACCTTTATTCTTACCCTTCAAGTTATTGTCTTTCTGAGCAGATGTACTTTTAATTTATTTTTCTCATGATGTCACTTGCACTCCTTATATTAAAACCTTATTCTCTCCATACAGCAAATATGAATAGGCCACTAATGTTGCTAAACAATGCAACATATTTTTGAAAAGGTATGGAATTATTATATTGGAACAGTTGAAGAAGCTAGTTCAATGCTTTAGATGTTTTGAATGGTGGTCTAACAATATTTGAATACAGTGTTGAGAGATTATTTTGCTCAGCAATCCAAATTGGTGTCTTTTGTAATTTGATCTGGTTTCATCAGTTTTCTGATGTTAAATTCTTCACCTGAAATTATTTATACCAATGACATGACTCATTACATCTCATCCAATTCAGGACTTCTCTTTCCCTTTGGTTGGCTGGAAAGGGTAAGTTGGTAAGTTTTGCTTCTTCTTCTTTTTTTTTTTTTCAAATAGAAAGCTATTTATTGTTGGTAATTCAAGTAATAAAATAATAATTATCTAGGAAGAGTTTAAAATAAGAACTCTGGGAGAAACCAAGATGGCGGCATAGGTAACACCAGAGTTTGCTGCCTCGAACAACCACTTCAAAAATACAACTAAAAGATGGAACGGACATCATCCAGAACCACAGGAAGGCTGGCTGAGTGGAAATTCTACAACTAGAAGGAAAGAGAAAAGCATACCAAGACTCAGAGGAGGCACAGTACAGAAGTAAAATACTAAGGTGTAGAGGTGCATGCAGAGTGGGCTGGCAGCTGAGGGCATGGTTGTTGTTTTCAATAGGGAAGGAGTCTCAGGCTCTGAGCTCCAGCTCATACGGGAGAAGCGGGACTGTCTGGCATCGGTCAGAACCGGAGGGCAGCTTTCTCTCCGAGGGGCTTGCAGTGATTACCGGGACATTGAGAAGCAGAGCCTCTGAGGGCAAGACTGAGAGCAGCCATAACTGCTAGCCTCGCCCTGTTGATCCCCGTGGGAGCTGCCCCGCCCAAGACCTGCAGGGAGGCTTTTGCTGGATAGCCTCAGGCAAAGGCTAGATTAGCACCTCCCTAGAGATCCAGGAGCCAGAAAACCCAGAGGTCAGAGTGGGACCATCCAGTTTGCAGGTCCATGGAACCATAAAGGACACACTCAGGGGGCAGACTCAGTGAGCACCAAAGCCCCATTGAAGCAAGTCTTGCCCCAGAGGGGTGTCTCCAGCACAGAAGTTCTCCCACTGCAGACACAGCTGATTCTCACAGCCAATTGGCCTGGAGGTCAATTCCTCCCAGTGATAACTACAACAATCAAGGCTTAACTACAACAAGATTGTGCACAAAGCCCACAAGGGAGTGCACCAAGAGTGTCTTCCTCAGGTAATTGGAACACTTAGCACAGAAAGGCACTCTATCGACACAGCGAAGCATAAAAAATGCCAAGACAAAGAAACAGGACACTAACGACAGAATTAGAGGAAAGCAAACTGCTGGATATAGAGTTCAAAACCACACTTTTAAGATGTTTCAAGAACTGTCTAGAAGCCGCCGATAAATTTAGTAAGACCCTCGAAAAGACTGGTGAGATCGCTGATAAATGTAGTGAGATCCTCAAGAAATCTAGTGAGACCCTCAATGTTGTGATAAAGGACCAACTAGAAATTAAGCATACACTGATTGAAATAAAGAATATTATGCATACTCCCAACAGCAGACCAGAGGATCTCAAGAATCAAGTCAAAGATTTGAAATGCGAAGAAGCAAAAAACACCCAACCAGAAAAGCAAAATGATAAAAGAATCCAAAAATACGAAGATAGTGTAAGGAGCCTCTGGGACAGCTTCAAGTGTACCAACATCCGAATTATAGGGGTGCCAGAAGAAGAGAGATGGCAAGATATTGAAAACCTATTTGAAGAAATAATGACAGAAAACTTCCCCTACCTGGTAAAAGAAATAGACTTCCAAGTCCAGGAAGTGCATAGAACCCCAAACAAAAGGAATCCAAAGAGGACCACACCAAGACACATCATAATTAAAATGCCAAGAGCAAAAGACAAAGAGAGAATCTTAAAAGCAGCAAGAGAAGGAAAGTCAGTTACCTACAAGGGAGTACCAATACGACTGTCAGCTGATTGCTCAACAGAAACTTTGCAGGCCAGAAGGGAATGGCAAGAAATATTCAAAGTGATGAATACCAAGAACCTACAACCAAGATTACTTTATCCAGCAAAGCTATCATTCAGAATTGAAGGTCAGATAAAGAGCTTCACAGATAAGAAAGAACTAAAGGAGTTCATCACCACCAAACCAGTATTATATGAAATGCTGAAAGGTATCCTTTAAGGAGAGGAAGAAGAAGAAAAAGGTAAAGATACAAATTATGAACAACAAATACACATCTATCAACAAGTGAATCTAAAAATCAAGTGAATAAATAATCTGATGAACAGTATGAACTGGTGATTGTAATAGAATCAGGGACATAGAAAGGGAATGGACTGACTATTCTTGGGGGGAAAGGGGTGTGGGAGAGGCGGGAAGAGATTGGACAATAATCGTGCACCTATGGATGAGGACAGTGGGTGGGGAGTGAGGGCAGAGGGTGGGGTGGGAACTGGGTGGAGGAGAGTCATGGTGGGAAAAATGAGGAATCAATGTAATAATCTGAACAATAAAGATTTAATTAAAAAAATAAAATAAGAACTCTGCTAGATCATTAATTCTTTTTGTATTTTTAAATTTTATTTTATATTACTTTTTTATTGTTTAAAGTATTACATATAGTATTATACATGTCTCCTTTTTTCCCCATTGACCTCCCCCTGGCCACCCCCATCCCCCAGCATATGCCTTCAACCCCCTAGTGTCTGTGTCCATTGGTTATTCTTATATGCATGCATACAAGTCCTTTGGTTGATCTCTTACCCCCTCTCCTCCACACACACACAACCCATCCCTGCCTTCCTCTCTGTATCTACTTTTGTTCATCAGTTTATGATGTTCATTATATTCCACAAATGAGTGAGATCATGTGATATTTATTTTTCTCTGACTGGCTTATTTCACTTAGCATAATGCTCTCCAGCATATAGGAAATGTAATGATGTAAAAAATATCATTTGTTGAAGAATATTGGTTTCTAGAGATTCTCAATCCATGAGGCTGAAAATTTGTGACCTCTAAATCACTTTCTGGTTCATCTCTTTTTGTTCTCTAAAATGAGCATTGCTCCAGATTTTGCTGTATCACCAAAATGCTATATAATAAAAGGCTAATATTTAAATCGAGCAAACAGCAAAACAACCGGTCACTATGATGCGCACTGACCACCAGGGGGCAGATGCTCAATGCAGGAGCTGCTCCCTGGTGTGCTCCCACAGTGGGAGCGCTGCTCAGCCAGAAGCCCTGAGCCAGGCTCATGGCTGGCGAGCACAGCAGCGGTGGTGGGAGCCTATCCCAACTCCACAGCAGTTGGACATCCCCAGAGGGCGCCCCGACTGTGAGAGGGTGCAGGCTGGGCTGAGGGAACCCCCAAGTGCACAAATTTCGTGCACCAGGCCACTAGTGTATAAATAAGAACTCAGCTCAAAGCAAGATATTTTGATGTTAACATTTTAATTCTAATGAAATTTTGCTTTGGTGGTCCTTAATAAGTGAACATGTTGGACATAATCAGCAGAAAATAAAATAGAGAAAGGATATAACTACACAATTGAATACTATGCCACTATAAAAAAGAAGGAACTTTAACATTTGCAACAACATTGGTGGAACTGGAGAACATTATGCTAAGTGAAATAAGCCAGTTGGAGAAAGATAAATATCACATGATCTCACTCATATGTGGGATATAATGATCAACATACTTTGATGAATAAGAATAGCTAGAAACATTTTATTTTATTTTATTGTTTAAAGTATTACAAATAGTAGTACATATGTCTCCTATTTGTAATACTTTAAACAATTGTGTAGATGTACCACAATTTTTTAATCCACTCATCTGCTGATGGGCACTTAGGCTGTTTCCAGATCTTAGCTATGGTAAATTGTTCTGCTATGGACATAGGGGTGCATATATCCTTTCTGATTGCTATTTCTGGTTTCTTGGGATATAGTCCTTGGAGTGGGATTACTGGGTCAAATGGGAGTTCCATTGTTAACTTTTTGAGGAGACCCCATACTCTCTTCCATAGTGGCTGCACCAGTCTGCATTCTCACCAGCAGTGCATGAGGGTTCCTTTTTATCCACATTCTCGCCAGCACTTGTTTGTTGATGTGTTGATGATAGTCATTCTGACAGGTGTGAGATGGTATCTCATTGTTTTGATTTGCATCTCTCAGATGATTAGTGACTTTGAGCATTTTTTCATATGTCTCTTGGCTTTCTGTATGTCCTCTTTCAAAAAGTGTCTATTTAGGTCCTTTGCCCATTTTTTGATTGGATCGTTTATCTTCCTTTTGTTAAGTTGTATGAGTTCTCTATAAATTTTGGAGATTAAGTCTTTATTGGAAATAACTTTGGCAAATATGTCCTCCCATGCAGTGGGCTTTCTTGTTGTTTTGTTGATGGTTTTTTTTTTTGCTGTGCAGAAGTTTTTTATTTTGATGTTGTCCCATTTGTTTATTTTTTCCTTAGTCTCCATTGCCCTAGGAGCTGTGTCTGTAAAGATATTGTTGTGGCATATGTCTGCTATTTTGCTGCCTATGGAGTCTTGTAGAATTTTTATGGTTTCCTGTCTTACATTCAAGCCCTTTAGCCATTTTGAGTTTGTTTTTGTGTATGGTGTAAGTTGATGATCTAGTTTCATTTTTTTGCATGTATCTGTCCAAATTTCCTAGCACCATTTATTAAAGAGACTGTTTTGACTCCATTGTACACTCTTGCCTTTTTTGTCAAATAGTAATTGAGCATAATGGCTTGGGTCGATTTCTGGGTTCTCTGTTCCATTGGTCTATATGTCTGTTCTTGTGCCAGTACCAGGCAGTTTTGAGAACCATGGATTGGTAATATAGCTTGATACCTGGTATTGTGATCCCTCCAACTTTGTTCTTCTTTCTAAGGATTGCTGTGGCTATTTGGGGTCTTTTTTTTTTTTTTAATTCCAGATGAATTTTTGGAGTTTGTTCTAGATCTTTGAAATATGCCATTTGTCTTTTAATGGGGATTGCATTGAATCTGTAGATTGCTTTGGGCAGTATGTACATTTTAATGATGTTGATCCTATTAACCCATGAATATGGTATGTTCTTCCATTTGTTTATGTCTTTCTCTATCTCTTTTTTTAAATGTCCTGAAGTTTTCCAAGTACAGGTCTTTTACGTCCTTAGTTAAGTTTATTCTTAGGTATCTTTTTTTTAAAAAATATATTTTATTGATTTTTTTACAGAGAAGAAGGGAGAGGGATAGAGAGTTAGAAACATCTATGAGAGAGAAACATCGATCAGCTGCCTCCTGCACGCCCCCCACTGGGGATGTGCCCGCAACATGCCCTTGACTGGAATCAAACCCGGGACCCTTGAGTCTGCAGGTCGATGCTCCATCCACTGAGCCAAACCAGTTCGGCTATTCTTAGGTATCTTAATTTTTTTCAAATAGTAGGGGAGGGGAGGTTAGAGAGCAACCAAAGGACTTGTATGCATGCATATTAGCATAACCAATGGACACAGACACTGAGGCCGTAGGGGCTTGCAGGGATAGGAATGGCTGGGGGAGGGTAGGGTCAATTGGGGAAAAAGGAGACATATGTAAAACTTTAGACAATAAAATAATGTTAACTAAAGTTAAATGAAGAATAACATCTTATTGAAATATTTACATATAATTAGATACAGGAACATTTATCTGGGTAAAATAATGACTAAAACAAACCATCAGAAAGTATAGCCATTAAAAAGTTTTGATTTGGACAAAAAGTGATTTACTAATCAAATTTTCTCAAAAAATTTACACAGGAAATAACTTATTCCAATAAAAATTTTTGATAAAAGAAAAACAATGAACATAAGGAAATTACTCAACTATAATGTGTAACAAGTGGCTCATGGAATTAATTTTGCTTAATAGATTTATTCTAAAAATAACCTAAATATTTATTCTAAAAATAAAATGGTTTATAAGTGTTTTTATAATGGTAAATATGTTTATAAATAGAGAGTAAAAGTATCAAAATGTTAAAGTTAGAGCTCAAAATACTTACCCATCAAATGGTGGTGTAAAAACAGCAGGTTCACAATATTTTGTATTCTTCCAAAATTTATAGTAAGCTTGATAATGATACTATCTCTCCTGCTTACCAACTCATAGAATTTTTGTGATGATCAAATGAGATAATAATTATAGAAGTGTTTTGTTAAATTTAAAACATTATTTAATAATGGTACTTAAATTTTTGGTTGTTAGACATTCATAGATGAATGCATAATTAGTAGAAACGAAAGTTATAGCATTTTTCTCAAAAAGCTAAGCACTCTCTGAGACCTCTTCACTCTGTCACTGACATCACGATTCTAACAGATCTTGAGTATCTGAGGGGGGAAAGCTCAGAATATCTTGGGACCCTTTCTCTATCATAACCACAGAAATCCTATAGAATCAACAAGTCATCAGATTACAGATCTATAATCAGATTGGTGTCATACCTCAATTGTTACTCAGTTATAGCTTTATCCCATTTTTATATGATAGATACATTTCAGGGAATTTTCCAAAATTGATATTTTTATAAATAAAAATTTTATTCTACATGTAAAAAAAAAAGTGATTTTAATGAGTCTATTTAGAAATTTTGGGTCACATGAAAAATTCGTTGTATATTTTCCTATATGTTCTGTCATTAAAACATGACACACACGTATTATTTTATTTTTTTCCGAGAATAAGTTCTAAAGGGCATGCTGAATGTGGTTAATTGAAGATTTGTTTCTCTGGCAAATCTAGAGGTTCAATGACCCATTGAATTAGTGTCACTGTGGTTATGTGGTTTGGTTTTCTACTTTTAGAATAAACCTAAAAGCTTTAAATAAATTACTGTGATTAATTGAAAGTTTTAAGCAGGAGTAAAACAAAGGCAACGAAGAAGGAAGGAACAAAGAGTTATCCAGTACTTTATATTTGAGGCAGTGCAGATGACATTTAAGATATAACTGTAAGGAGCAACTAAATTATAATGACCGTAACTTGACTGTGTGATCAATTTGATTTTCAGTGGGGCTTGGAATAAAACAATAAGTAAGGGAACAAATGCAGTTACACAAGATATCTTTTGAAAATATTGAGTCAATTCATCGCATGGCAAAAAGACATGAATGTTTTTTAATGATTGTAATTATGAAAATGGTAATAATCTATGTTGTTAAAATTTATGTGATTATGATCAACTTAAATAACATGGTCATTGTTCAACCACAAGGTTAAGCACACATTAGTTTTCTGACATAACTGTTGAAATTAAAACTGAGAGACCCAAGTTTGGGGTATTTCTGTCTGACTAGTATAATGGAAACAGAATCAACATTCAAAAATATATCATAGCAAAATTCTTTAAATATTTTAATAAAATCTCGGACTGGCAACAGGTAGAGTATAAATCAAAAAATAAAAAGGCAAATAGATTAGAAGGACAAGATACTTGCTATTAAATGAAATTGTATGGATTGCCATGTTTCTCTAGGGGAAAATAAAATGAAACAAAAACAGAAGAAGCAAACAAGAAAAGAATTAGAACAAAAGTTTTGTATTACTCATCCAAAGCGGCTGTGAACTAAGTGGTATGTGAGTGGTACAAGCAACATCTTGAGGCTTTAATGCCTATACTAGGTATGGAAAGAAGTGAATTCATTATCAAATGACATTAGTATCTGAACTGAGAGATAACCTACATTATCATGTTGAGTCACAATGTTGTTTCCCAAGTATAAAGTTCAAGTGAAGAGTGATAACCAGGTTTACCTCAGTCCCAGCAAAATACATGCATTTTTCATAAAATGGTTGAAAGTTTTATAACCTAAGTATCTTTTAATGTACTTTATTCATTTGCAGTCAATTCTTCCGTATATAATGGAAGTGACAAAATAGTGGTATTTTTTCAGATCAGTCCAGATTCCATAAAAAAAAAAAAAAGTTCTCTTTTAAATAAAACAAATCTCTAAATGTATAATTAAACGTAGTTTACAGTTTGAATTATTTTTGTGTAATTAAGTTCACAAATGAGAAGGAAAACTATCAGATATGTCCTGATTTTAGATGTGAATTATATGGAAGTTTTATCTATGGCCTAATATCATGATATTTTAGCATTGTGTTTTTGTTAATTACTGTCATATATTGTACCCCTTAAAGTATTAATTGGACATAATTTTCAGGGTCCCGAAAAACCATTTCTTGGTTTAAACAAGGGGTGTTTAAGGTCTAAGTCCACCTAACCTAGGTGGGTAAAATAAAAAACAAACAAACACATTTGCTTTCTTTCAGCCTTGAGTGATACTTTCTCTCTTACTTCCTCCCTCAAGCCCTCTCTTTCTATATTCCCTATGCCATTCTGTGGCATCCCCATAGGACTAGCAAAACCAAGTCCTGATGTCTCTGTCTGTCTGCCCCTTTGTCATTGTTCTCATGGAGGCCCTTGTTATTCCTCAAGTGAACTACTAACTTCTGCTTTTCCCCTTTACTCGTGCACCCATTCCCCAATCTATGTTCCATTCTGCTGCCAGAGGTATCAATCTGAAATTTAAATCTGACTAAATTACTCACTCTTCAGAATTTAGTCTTCAATGCCACTCTCAGATAAAGGATCGCCTCTTCAGTCACACTGGGTGACAATGTCTCTCCCTGGGACTCTACACCACCTTTGGTGTGCATACCCTTACTATGTTAATACATTCTCTTTTCTTTTTTTAAAATATATTTTGATTGATTTCAGAGAGGAAGGGAGAGGGAGAGAGAGATAGAAACATAAGTGATAAGAGAGAAAATCATTGCTTGTCTGCCTCCTGCACGTCCCCCACTGAGGACTGAGCCCGCAACCCGGGCATGTGCCCCTGACCGGAATCGAACCTGGGATCCTTCAGACCACAGGCTGACGCTCTATCCATTGAGCCAAACCAGCTTGGGCAATACATTCTCTTTTCATATGATGCCATTGGTTAAGTAACAGTGAATGCAATATTTTAATAAGTCCCTTGCATAATCTCTTGAAAATGGTCACTGACCCTCTAGTTTTTCTTAATTTTTCCAGAAAATTCCTTAAGAGGTAGAGGAGAGGAGAGGACAGGCGAGGGGAAGGGAGGGGGAGAAAGAAAAGAAGGGGAGTGAGCACTATCTACAAACAGCTCCTATAAGTCAGCCACCTTCTATAGATGGTCTTGCTTAAGTACTCACAGCAACTGTATGACATGGGTATACTTTTTATTTTATAGATAAAAATAGTAGAGCTCAGAGAGCTTACATTGTCAAAGGCAATACCTGTTGCTAAAAAGTGAAGCCTGATGTATATGTACGTCAAATTAGCATAATGAAAACTTGAAAATCTTACAATTTTATTTGTAAATTATACCTTAGTAAAGCCTCCCCTACATATTTTTAAGTAGAGGTGGGAAAAACATTTGATTCCAATAGCTTTGCTGTATTACATTCAACTTCTTTTACCAGGATCACGATACCTCACTGCCCGGGAGCAGGTCAGGCTGTAGTGGTTCTCAACCTTCCTAATGCCGTGACCCTTTAATACAGTTCCTCATGTTGTGGTGACCCCTAATTTCATTGTTACAAATTGAACATAATTAAAGCATAGTGATTAATCACAAAAACAATATGTAATTATATATGTGTTTTCCGATGGTCTTAGGCAACCCCTGTGAAAGGGTTGTTCAACCCCTAAAGGGGGTCATGACCCACAGGTTGAGAACTGCTGGGCTAGAGGATCCTCCTGTGATTCTGTCACAACACTGAATAAATTTTGATCTTTGAGGCTTGCTCTCCCATCATCTTACTCCCACAGACCGCAATGGGCCAACAATCTCTCACCTTGATACTTGGGCATTTTTGTCCAAAGGGATGATCAGTTCCCAGTGGAATCCCCCTCAGTGGTTGGCAAACTGTGGCTCGCGAGCCACATGTGGCTCTTTGGCCCCTTGAGTGTGGCTCTTCCACAAAATACCACGTGTGGGCACATACGTACAGTGAGATTGAAACTTCGTGGCCCATGTGCAGGAGTCGGTATTTTGTGGAAGAGCCACACTCAAGGGGCCAAAGAGCCGCATTTGGCTCGCGATCCGCAGTTTGCCAACCACTGCAACCTTCAGCCAGATTTTGCTTGGATCCATGTTCACTGTCCAACTCATCTTACCTAGATGGCTCCTAAATCATGAGTCAACTACATAGATGGGAAATGTCAGCAAACAGTATAAATTTCAGAGTCCAGAGGGGAAAAAAAGGACAATGTCTTAGAAAACAATGTTTTAATAATATATATCTTTAAAACTTTATACAGAGCATCCAGCAAAGGAGTTTGGGGCCAATAGTCTCAACTTATAATGTTATAATATTAGGGAAACCTTTCATTTTCTTTGAAAATAGACATTCATACTTTGGCATGAAGCTGGCCAGGTGGCAAAAATAAGGTTAGAAGAGCAGAGAAAAGGCATTATGCCCCTTCCCTTGCAAAATGTGCTTGGAAGAGAAGGAGAGTTCTCCAGAAGCTAGAGCTCTGTGATAGAAAACAACCAGCTTGGGAAAGAATAACTCGGGTGAGGATCATAGCTAGCAGGAAAACTGCTTGTCACCCAAAAAAATATGTCTATGCAAACAAAACCCCTGTGTTCTGGCCTATTGAGGAGAATTCCAAACAAAGGTCCATGATGAATTGGTTGTCACAATGGACAATGCTTTCCCTGATTTTGCCTTATTTTTCCCCTTCCCCCATTCCCTCCTTCTCTCTTGATTTTTAACACTCTCCTTCAGTCCCCAGTGCCTACAAAATACAAAGTGTGTAGGAAATATTTTTGTTCAAACACTGACATATAATTTGAACAATTTTAAATTCTATGGACACTAGTCCTACCTTAAATGTGTATTAGAAATGAAAGAGCATCGAGTCTTCCAGAAACCCCCCGTGTTGCACACTGAATAATGTATTCAGCAAAATAACCAGCAAGGAAGAGTTCATTCGGTTAGATTTTGTGTAAGTCTGGGGTACATTTTATATTTTGCTTGTCTCTGGGTTATTTACTTTTCTACTATTGGACCTCACTAAAAGCAGACAAATATTAATTTAAGGCTAATGGTAAAAGCAAAAGCAACATGGCAGATTCTACATTTTAGTCTACTTTACCACCAATTTGTGTGACTGGGAAGGACATAAGTTTTTGCTGTTCAAAAGAAAAATGTATTTACCACATCTGCCTACTTGCACAGAGTGAGTAAGAATTTATAGTGGGAGAGACAGGACAGTGGCTATTTCTTACATTGGTTGCCTCAGTACAAAGAAGTAGGCAAGCAGCATCTTCTACCAGATGCACTGACAAACTTACTGTCTGTATTCAATGCACGTATACCTAATGTTACAAAACAATTACCAAGTTCAATATGGCCACCATTCCTGTTTTCACACAAATGACTTTGTAATATTTTTTTCTTCTTGCATAATTGAGATTCTTTTTCTTTGATAGGAATTAATAATCACAAAATTTGTCATATATTTTGAATTATTTTTTGAAGATAAGTATATTATAGAAGGAAGGAACCTTTGAAAGTATATATTATAATAGTAAATGGAATGGTTCAATATATAACATATACATCTATATAATATATATAGTTTTCTATTATATAGATATTGTCTCTGGGGAATCTACACTAATAAAAGAGAAAAATGGAAATTAGCCTACGACTGCTACCCTTTTCATTGGCTAATCAATGAGTATATGCAAATTAACTGTCAGCCAAGATGGTGGCCGGGAGCCAAGCACTGAAGCGAGCAGGGAGGCTTGCTTTCTCCAGTGACTGCGGACTCCAACGTTCCCTGCCTCACTTGCCGGCCTCTCAGCTGCAACTCTAAACAATTATGTACTATGTTGCAAATAAGAAGCTAAACAAAACCCCAGAAACCGGCTTTCATTCAGCCGGGCTTTAGCAACATTGTATCAATGTTTTCAGCGGCGAGGCCTCAGAGCTAAAGCTGGCCCAGAATAAAAAAAAGAAAACAAGGAGCGGTTGGAAGCTTCAGTCACTCGCTTCCGGAAAACAGCCCTCAGCCCCTCACCCAGACTGGCCAGGCACCCCAGTGGGGACCCCCACCCTGATCCAGGACACCCTTCAGGGCAAACCAGCCGGCCCCCACCCATGCACCAGGCCTCTATCCTATATAGTAAAAGGGTAATATGTCTCCCCGCACCGGGATCAGCGTGACAGGGGGCAGCGCCCAAACCCCCTGATCGCCCTGCAGCTCTGTGTGTGACAGGGGGCAGGGCCACAACCTCCCTATCTGCCCTGCTCTGTGCCTGATAGTGGGGAGCTCCCCAATCCCTTGATTGCCCTGTGGCTCTGTGTTTGACAGGGTGCAGCGCACCAACCCCCTGATCAGCCCTGCTCTGTGTGTGACAGGGTGCGGTGCCCCAACCCCCCTCCCCCACGGGTCCTGCTCTGTGTGTGACAGGGTAGAGCCATAACCTCTCCATCGGCCCTGCCCCGAGTATGACAGTGGCGGTGCCCCAACCCCCTGATTGGCCTTGCTCTGTAGGTGATAGGGGGTGGAGCCCCAACCCCCCTCCACGGGCCTTGCTCTGTGTGTGCCAGGGTAGAGCCATAACCTCCCCATTGGCCCTGCCCTGAGAGTGACAGGGTGCAGTGCCCCAACCCCCTGATCCGCCCTGCTCTGTGTGTGACAGGGGGCAGTGCCCCAACTCTCCTATCAGCCCTACTCTGTGAGTGACAGCGGGGAGCTCCTCAACCCCCTGATCGGCCCTGCTCTGTGCATGACAGGGGGTGGCGCCGCAACCTCCCCATTGACCCTGCCTTGAGTGTGACAGGGGGCGGTGCCCCAACCCCCCAATCGGCCCTACCCTGAGCGTGACTGAGGGTGGCATCGCAACCTCCCGGTCCGCCCTGCTCTGTGCATGATGGGCGGCGCCCCATCTCCCCAATCGGCCCTGCTCTGAGCCTGACCAGGGGCTGCAACCTAGGGATTGGGCCTGCCCTCTGCCACCCGGAAGCAGGCCTAAGCCAGCAGGTCGTTACCTCCCGAGGGGTCCCCAACTGCAAGAGGGCACAGGCCGCACTGGAGGACCCCCCCTCCCCCCCGAGTGCACAAATTTTTGTGCACCGGGCCTCTAATATATATATATCACATTATGTGTATATATACATTATGTATATACATAATTAGTAAAATTTGTTTATATATCTTATATTGTTTCCTTTATTGACATTACATGGAAGTAAATAAGATGTTTTTATAACGGTGAACTGTTGATGTTGGTATATTGGGCTTTTTCCTGTATTTAATTTTATTTCAGATGGAAGATGAGGGATAAAGGTAGAAGATGGCCAATGACAAATTCAAATTTACACCATAAGGACAGGATTTGGTAGTCCATGAATGTAGTATACATTCCTTTGTAGTGTGATTTGACATTAATGTTAAGATAAATACACACCAAATAAAAAATGGAATGATTTAAATAATTCAAGTCTAACTCAGCATTAAAATAATGGTTGCATTTAATAAGCAATTATTTTATGAACCATTCAGATAGACTTTCTGTGTCAGATTCTCTAGATACCTTTTCTTATTAAACAAATTGGTTTTAAACTCTTTTTCATAAAATTTATAATAAAATAAAGCCATCAGAACAATGGTATAAATTGTTAGCTAACTATGGACATATATATATATTTCATTACAGGTAGAGGCAGTTTGTGGGGATTTTAAACACAGAGATATTAGAAGTCCAGGGCAGGATTTTTTTGTATTTAGAGGAGTGTTTGTTTTATGTTTTTTTTAAAGATGGGAATAAGAGGAAAGTACTCAATAGACTAGGACCTCTAATATGAAATTTACCAGCAGTGTAAATAGCTATTCCCAGAACAACTTTAGATCTAGAATTTAATGTCATATCATAAGAGCTTCTCCTTTACTTTTGTAAGCATGTTATTATTTTTCCATATGTTGAACTTTCATATTGTCAGTTTCTTTTAAGAAGAATAATGCTATATTGTGTTATTTATATGTCAGAGGAAGATGGATACATTTAAGTGATATTATGGAATAGATATACAGTCACTACTGTCACATATTTTAGTGCTCTGTTAAAAGAATATCAGTTTTATTGTTTACAATATCGAATCTACAGGCTGTATTTCAAACTGAAATATTGTGTGACCAATTATTATTCTAGTTATCTAAATTAGTTTTAAAAATATGTCATCACACATACAGGCACTTAAATATTTGACTACATTTCTTGCTGAGCATCTAATAATCATTTTGAAAAACAAAATTGCATTAATCGATGATTCTTTGATGGGGAATCGAACCATGACCTCCTGGTTTATGGGTTGATGCTCAACAACTGAGCCGCACCAGCCGGGCTATACATTTTTTTGATGCATTGGTGCATTTAGTATAGGGTTGGGGTTACTGTATCAACTCAGGTAATAACAGTTGCTACACTTATCAGGTAGTAAAAGCTGAATTTAGAACTAGGGTACCTGTATGAGATAACATGCAAGGGGGACATTTGTGAACATTGATTGGATATTTGATAATATTAAGATATTATTATGTTTTACATGTGATAATGATGCTATTATGGTTAGTTATTTTTAAAAGTTTTTTCTTTAGAATTATATATTAAAATACTTATGAATGATATTATATGATGTCAAGATTTGCTTCAAAATAATGTGAGAGGATAATAAATAGATGGGGACAATTGATGTTTATTGGGACTGGATGAAAGTATGTGGGAATTTGTGATACTCTTCCACCTGCCTTTGTGTATGTTTCAAATTATGGACGGTGAGAATAAAAAGACTTTGGCTTTCTGTTGTGCATGATACCATACGCTAAATGAAGTAAGTGAATAAACATAAATCATTAAAGTTGTTTTCTTTTCTCTTTCTTCTCATCCTCTTCTTCTCCATCTTTTCTTTCTCTACTTTTTCTTTTTCTCTCTTCCATTTTATGTTAGTACCAGGTGGGCAATATAATTCGATATTTGTGTATATTGTGAAATGATCCTCACATTAAGTCTAGTTAACATCCGTCACCTCACATAATTACAAACTGTTTTTTTCCTTGTGGTGAGACATTTTAGGATTTACTCGCTTCAGCGTCTTTCAAATATAAGATATAGTAGTATTTGCTGTAGTCACATGGACTGCACTGCATCCCCAGGACTTGTTTAATTACAACTGGAAGTTTGTACACTTTGTCTATCTTCGCCTATTTTGCTCACTCCCATTCCCTATCTCTGGCAAGCACCAATCTGTCCTCGATATCTATAAATGTGCTTGTTATTTAAATTTCACATGTGAGATCATTCTGTATTTATTTTGCTCTATCTGATGTATTTCACTTAGCATAATGCCCTTAAGACCCATCCATATTGTTGCAAATGGCATACTGGCTATTGTCAGTAATGCTGCAATGAACTCTCTCATTTTTGTTGTTGTTGACAGTTGATTTTATTATACATTTTATTGTATTAAAAATAACTAATTCTATTTAACATTTATTTCATTTACATGTTTGTCATGATTGTTTTCTAAATAATCTCAGTGCTAATTATTAAATGATTCATTAACCTTTGGTACATATTATATTAAAGTACAATATAATCTGTGCTAGGAACTGTTTCTGTGCATGACATTCAATTTACCTGCTAAATTGTGCATCTTTCTTGTTTATGTAATTTTATTACTAGCTAATTGCCATGTTTTAATTTGTTATATATTAAAATATAACTTATACATATACATTATATATTTTAATATCATAATGTCATTATTATTAATTTTTTTTCCTAGCTACTTTTTACCCATTGTTTTTTGGATGGTTACTAGAATCAATCATTGACATTTTAAAGTTATTCTGTTAGGCCTGTAAATTTTCTTTGCTACATAAAAAAAAATTGGGGGATTTGACATCTTTGAACTACTTTATTTTCTCCATTAGGTAAGTTGTTCATCTTTACATTCTTTCAATTTTTCTTAAGATTCCTCAGTACATTTTTTAGTATTATTATAGTAGATACTGTTCATGTCATATTAAGTTCATTACTGAACTTTTTTTGTATTTTTTCTATTGTGGATGAGATCCTTAAAGTTTGCTAACTGGCTATAATATAACATGATAAAGCTACTGAATTTTATATTACATTTTCTTTCTAGTTTTTGACATTCACTATTTTTGTTTAATCTAAGATATTAATTTTATTTGATCAGTAATTTGCATTTAATAATAATTTTACCCTTATTTATGGTTGTTTTTAAAAACGATTATTTTAGCTGATTTATAACAAAATTTCCAAAATGCATATGTAGGTTGTACTATTGCATCCTTTTAAAAGCATAGTTCTTTTACATAGACATTTAAAGGAAGTTAAAATTAAACAAATTTAAGTAAAATTGTCAGATAACTTTCCTTCCAAAAGCACAAAAGCAAACAAACCAAAAACTTGGAACGAGCAAGTTCATAATCATATAAAATCTCTGTTTTTTTTAGCCTAATTCATTTCCATCAAAATGGAATGGTGTTTAATGTTTACCATGAGAAGACTAGCAACTCAAGGCTGGAAGTGAGAAATACTTCTGCAATAGTAACAACTTCTGGCTTGAATTGTAAGATACAAAAGTTTGCGAGAAGCAGAGATGCCTTTGGGGAAGTAAACTGTATCCTTCGGGTAGAGAAAGTCACTACTGATAAAGACAGCAAGAAGCCACCTGGAAACCAGGTATGCTCAGATAATCAGCACCAGGGTAACTGAAATCCACAGAAATTCCTAGATCTCACTTTGTTTTGCTCCAAGGAATATACATCCTGTGTTGCCTACAGGATATTTATATAGATTAGTATTTTTCTCAGCTTGAATTTATAAATGTGTGTCTCACAAATGGCAAGGTTTTCTAAAAGTATGTATCTCTTAAAAACTTCAAACCCAGTAAAAAAAAAAAAAGCATTTTCAAAAAATGCTTCTTGGGCAAATAAAG
The DNA here is from genome assembly GCF_028538775.1 of Myotis yumanensis. Taxonomy (NCBI): domain Eukaryota; kingdom Metazoa; phylum Chordata; class Mammalia; order Chiroptera; family Vespertilionidae; genus Myotis; species Myotis yumanensis. The sequence continues at coordinate 186,225,295 of NW_027223754.1, read as the reverse complement.
TAACTTTTCACTTTCAAACACAATAAGTATTGTATACTGATGTATACCAAGTAAATGCAAAGTTAATGTTGCAGGAACTCTGAATACATGTCTTTACCTTTGTAAATAATGTTTTTATAAAATTTTGGGCATATACTTAAGTAATGGTGACAATGATAAAATACCTAGGAGAAGAAAATTTTATAATAAATTTCCATTGAATTATTGCAATGGACATGTTTGAAGAGAATCAAATCTTTATATTATCTTGTTCCATTACAGCCCTAATCAAGTCCTCAAATCATGCCTTCCTATAATGTAAGATAAATGATTAAGGGTCCATTTTGTTGCTAATTCTCATTAGCTCTGATGAGCACCAAGCACGTGTATCAAAGACATAATAGACTCTTTAAGAACTAAGAAATATTAGACATATTAAAGAGGTAAGATATTTAAAATGTCTAGAGTATGATAGCCCTTTAAGATCACCATCATCTTAAGCAAGTCACTCAATAAAAAGCATCCTGAACAATTATTCCTGAACAGAGGAAAGCTCTTCGGAAAAGACTATCAACAACTTGTAGCCATTGAAGACTAGGTAGCACTAGGAAAATAAACGAGTACCAATGTGTGTATGGATCTGTCTCGGCTCTTCATGGAATCTTTATTGAGAAGTTGTCTCGTCCTGCCTCCAGTTTTTCTGCGTAGAAACCACTTACAGAGTCTCTTTATATTAGTGGGCTGAAAAAGTCTTCCTTGTCGGGGTTTCATATACCACGGATCCTCTGTTTCTATAGCAGGCAGCTAGCTAATAATTCTATTAGGTTAATGTTAAAAAACAAGTCAAAAGATGTCTGACTATTGACATCTCCCTAATTCTCCTTTCTTGAGAAATGTGAATGCATATCTGTGGGACTGAGTGGCTGAAGTGGTCACAACAATTTCCCTTCACATTATTCATTTTACCAAAGACTTCTTTCATAGTCTAATTATGTGCCATGGCTCATGCCACCTTTTGCTTTAAAGCTTCCCTTGCTCTAATGTACGAAAAGACATTAATGCCAAGATGGCAATCGTAGCAAATAAAAACCTAAATTAAGGAAGAGAGAGTAAATAAACTTTTTAATCATATGAAATTTAATGCTTATGTTAAGGAACAAAATATTAAAAAGTCATTTTCTACGGAGTGAATTTACATCAGCTGAATTTAAAGTTGTGAAGCTTCACGTGATATGATAATCATGTTTTCCCCCTTCAGTTGTATTAGGGGATTGGAATTTACATACTCAATAACTAGAAAAGTATCATAAAGGATCAGACTGGAGGAATCTGTCTCTCTCCAGTTTTTGCTGTCACTCCTACAATGATTTTAATATTTTTTTCTATGTCTTTGCTGATTTATGGTGCCAAACATTGTTTTTGAACACAGACGGTTTTGAAATGAATGCCACACGTTGTATTTCTGCATGTTTCTGAGCACATACAAACATTTTACAAGCACTACAATGAAAGCTTTAACAAGAAATGAGAAAGACTGAAATGGCCGAGTCTCCTGCCAGTTTCAAACTTTACTAAACAGACTTATTGTGAATTTTAAATTTAACTTATTTTTATTACTTGACTCAAACCTTATTATCTTTCTGAAACATGAAGGAAAAGAGAATCTTACACAAACCAAACTAACATCGCATTTGCTTTATTCGTGGTTTTCAAATGTTTTGGGCAAAATTCCAGAGACACTGATGGATTTTATGCATTTAATTCATGTTAAACTGGACTTGTGATTTATACAGTTGCAGTGTGCTTGAGTTTTTTTTCTTCCTCTGCTTAGTGGCCAGAAATATTGTTAATTTATTGAATTCTTTGCAGAAAGTGATATATGCCTTATGGGAAAACAGTAAAGTAGCTGCAATGAGTCATATAAATATATTTGATATAAAAGCATAAAACTTGAATAAAGATAACTTTTTTTCTTGGATTAGATCATAGATGTGATAAATGTTTCTTCTCATTAAACAATTTCAGTGTAATGGAAAGAGAAACGAGGGAATGAGTTGCTCTAGCCACGTAAGCCTTTTCTGCAGTTGTATATAAACTACTACAGGCATCTCTTACTTTTGTTTTTATTAAAATAAAATATAGTCATGCACAGTATAATGGAATTTATCTTCATATTGGAATTAGAAAAAAAGTTATATAAATATTACAGTTCAAGAGATATCTATTTACAATAAGTTACTTGATCAGTATACTTCAGTTAGGGGTACTTACATGAACCTAAATGTTCTGTTTTACTTACAATAAGTACTACAAATGATTTAGCAAAAACACCCAATCCATCCTTTATTACATCTTACCTATAGTTATAAAACGACAAGGTGTAGATTGTGTTATAAACCACATGTGTTTATTTTGTGAAATGCAACTGTTTTCCCTGATGAATGGAAAGCATATGTGAAAATTGTAACAGATTTAAAAAGCGAAACCACGCCTTCTTGAGGTTGAAGTTTCTCCCTAGCGACCATTCTTCCTGGTGTCTGTCACAGAGTTAGATCATTTTTTTTCAAGTTAAGTAAGCTCTGGGAAACTGCTTTATGAAAAGTCAATCGGATACTTTTTTTCTAGTCATTCTGTCTTCTCTCATACCGCTTCAAGGGAAACCCTACCCACACATGATATTTTGTAAGTCACACACACTTCACAGGGTTTTGCTTGGGAAGAGTGCTGAATCCCAACCACTAGTTCCCTAGAAGTCGTCATAAAATTCTATTACTTTTGTTCAGAGAAACTCATGATATTACCACATTCTTTGTAATGACTGCTAAGTAGTTAGTTGACTTAGGCTCTCTTGCAATCTCTGCTGAAAACCTACCCTAAACAGTTACTGTTATCTCCTAAATAACTAATACATCATTGCAGACCTTGAAATGGCCCCATACTCATCAATATTTAGTGCAACAATTAATTCTGTAAGTCATTCTTACATATGCTCAGAGAGTGGTTTCTCCTCCTGCCTTTAAAGCTAATAAAACTATCAAAATATCACAATTTCTGTGATATCAGCTACTTAAAAGCATTATTTGTGCCAAATGCAATTTAGAATAGAACTTTCTATATACAAATAACAAGGAAAAATATCTATTTTTGATGTTTTAATTTAAAAAAAGATCTTTCAGAATTTTTAAAATATTTTGAGCTATTGATCAACTTCTCACATTAAATAACCAAGACTTATTAAAACCAGTGTCCTCTGATTCTGTATAATAAATCAACAGGAAAACAATTATGAAAGAAGTGGGTCATGATCCAGCTGTCTTTCCAGGGCAGCCAAAATGTTTGTGCAAGTCTAGCCCTGCCAACTCTAGGGGGCGCCATTCCCTTGTTCCTAGCAATCCCATCTCCACCTCACTTTAGGTGGTGCCGACCGGCGTGGCCTTATGTGGTCCCCTGAATTCATTATTACTTAAGAACTAGAGGCCCAGTGTACAAAAATTTGTGCACTCTGGAGGGTCCCTCAGCCCGGCCTGTGTCCTCTCACAGTCTGGGACCCCTCGGGAAATGACCACCTGCTGGCTTAGGCCTGCACCCCAGGAGATTGAGCCTAAGATGGCAGTCAGACATCCCTCTGGCAGCCCTGGAGCCATCGGGGGATGTCCACTTCGCAGCGGGGAGCAAGCCTAGCTGGAGTCGGACATCCTTAGCACTGCTGAGGAGGCAGGAGAGGCTCCCACCACCACCACTGTACTGGCAGCCGTCAGCCTGGCTTGTGGCTGAGCAGAGCTCTCCCTGTGGGAGTGCACTGACCACCAGGGGGCAGCTCCTGCATTGAGTGTCTGCCTCCTGGTGGTCAGTGTGTGTCATAGTGACCAGTCATTCCCAGTTGTTCTGTTATTAGGGTCAATTTGCATATTACCCTTTTATTATATAGGATAGAGGCCTGGTGCACGGGTGGGGGCCGACTGGTTTTCCCTGAAGGGTGTCCTGGATCAGGGTGAGGATCCCGGTGGGGTGCCTGGCCAGCCTGGGTGAGGGGCTGATGGCTGTTTGCAGGCTGGCCACAGCCCCTTCATGGTGGTGGGGGTCCCACTGGGGGGCATGGCCAGCCTGGGTGAGGGGCTGATGGCCATTTTCAGGCTGGCCACACCTGCAGGATGTAAGCAGGTATCTGGGATTTATTTATCTTCTATAATTGAAACTTTGTAGCCTTGAGTGGAGCTCAGGTCTGGCAGAGCAGGGAGAAAGCTTGGTTTCCTCCATTGCCGGGGGCAACTCAAGCCTCCTGCTTGCTCCAGCTCCGTGGCCACCGCCACCTTTGTTGGGTTAATTTGCATACTTGCTCCTGATTGGCTTGTGGGCATGGCTTGTGGGCGTGGCTTGTGAGTGTAGCAGAAGTACAGTCAATTTCCATGTTTCTCTTTTATTAGTGTAGATACCTAAAACAATTTGTAGGCAATATATTTAACTTCATTTTAACATTAAGGATATACACTGAGTGGCCAGATTATTATGACCACCTGACATTTGCAGACAAATTAGCTATAATTTCACGCTGAAGTTGCTAGAGGACCAGACCATTATAAATAGGGAAGCAGGTTGTTTTACACGACAGTAGAAGTGATTTTTTGCTGAAGATATGGGTAAACAATGCAATTTAACAGCCTTTGAACGTGGGATATATATATATATATATATATATATATATATATATATATATATATTACAATATATCCCAGTTTATTGGGAAAAGTGCTTTTTAGTTTAAATGAAGAAAATTTAAAAATTCTCTTTGAAATTCGAAATCGTATTATTTGGCAATGAAACTGCAGTAATGAAGAACCAATGGGGTCTAAAAAATTTAACTCAGCAAGCATGACTTTTAATAATGTTTACCTAGATTGACTATATTTAATTTTTTTTTAGTACAAAATCTGAACTTTGATATTATTTCCCTTTGGCTACTTTTACATTGAAAATATAACTTTAAAGTTGGAGTGACAATGTGTTAACGTTAAGAAAAAAAGAATCTGTGCTGCCCAGAATCTTCATCAGAACACTGAGAAGAATCTGATACAGTTAGAGGACAACAGAGTGAAATCTTAAAAAAAAATATATATGGTTGAAGGAAACCTCTAAAGGTTATCTTTCTGCTTCATCCTGCTGGCTTCAGGCACACTTTACCTAAACTATTGTAGGCAGATGGGTATCTGGACTGTTTTAAAAGATCTTGGGGGAAGTAATTCCATAATCTCTTCATATCCTTTTTTATATCTAATCTATCTCTTCATTTAATTTACTTTATCTTCAGCATACATGGATAATGTTACCCTTTACAATACAATTCATCACAAGCTTGATAATTGAGGTAATGTTTATATATGAAAGAAAAGATGACAATCTCTCCAGACAGAAAAAAATAGTGTTATTATAATTTTAGTAGGAACTTTAACATTAATTGTGGATATAAGAGAAGAATAAACTTGTGAATTTTGAGACCAACTGGAGCCAAAGGCCGAACTCATTTTTTAATATGAGAAGATAATGCCACCTTTAGCAGGGTGTTTAACCTTTTCTCATAATGGGAAAAAAATAGTCTACTTCCAAACATGAATACAATCTTTGCCCAATCGTTGTTATAATTACAGTAGCTATTTCTGAGATTTGCATAGAATTATGGTTTTCACTGACTTCATATTTAGTGCTTAGTACTGTTTGTGCTGTGTTTATATCACATCTGTAATCTACTTACATATCATCACCTTTCTAATTATTACCATTAATAGATAAAGGCGAACTGAAGTTTGAAATCAAAGAAGCTGATATATCTGCCTTTCCCAAAATTTCTTATAATTTTAAGAAAAGCAAATTAATCTATAATTTCAGAAGTGTGACTATGAAATCATGATATTAAAAAGTATAATAAATTTTGGCAGACTTTTGTGGTTCCTTTCTAAGCACTTACATTAGTAGATTGTATTGTTTTTCCAGTTATTATAAAACCCCTCATTGGAAACTTCCCATTTTTTTAGAGTTGGGCCAGCCAGCCAATTTAATTGAGTGAAATTAGATGGCTGGGGGTGGGGGGGATTAGGGGGGGGCGAGGAGGAGGAATTAAGCACTAAAAATATAATCCAAATTTATTTTTATTGTATAATATTGTAAAGGTATAACATTAGATTTTTAGCTAAGTGGAAGCAAATATATCAGCTATTAGATAAGTTAATTGATAAAAATTTTCTTTTATAATTTATTACTCCTTTGGTTGGGATTCAAAAAAAAGAAGTTTCACTCTGTCTCTGTTCTAGTGTCAGCACTGGGTTTTGTGTTCTGTTGTAATGAATCTTTTAATTTTAAATGATGCCGAGTTTTCTGCCATTCACTATGGAAAACAGATGTTCTTAAATATAGCGACTTCCAAACATGTATACAGTCGGTGCACAGGAGTTTCTATATTTTGTAGAACTCTGGTTTTCAGTGTCACTGTTTTTGGATTTTAAAAACTGTATTACATGGTAGTTCAGCAGCACACCATTTGTAATTTTTATTTATGGTCTCTCTCTCTCTCTCTCTCTCTCTCTCTCTCATACTTCTTTAAATACAGGATTTGAGCAATGTATTTCAGGCAATCCCTTTTGTTTTGGTAGAATAGTCTTAGTACAGGAAAATGAGCCAAATGTTCAGAGCAATTTTCCTTTCCCAAAGATAAAATTTCTCTAAGAATGAGTTCCTCAAATCATAAATTTGTGTGACTAGTGCAAAAAATACTGCAAAGAAATTTAAACAATTTTGATGCTAAAGTATCAACCATAAAAAGCCTAGTGTTAATTGGGTTTTAACTGGTGACAGGTGGTAATTTACCTAAATGTTGAGAACAAGCATTTTTTTTCAATCCTGTGTGGGTATGTATGTGTATGGGTTTATATCTTCAGCACCATGCCCTATTAAGCTACTAACTTCTGTGCAGTGCAGCCAACTAAGAACTAGGCCTCTACTGTATCAAGCAAAGCATCCAACCATTAATGGTTCAAGAAAATTCAGGGGGGAAATTATTCATTACTATGTTCATGATGTGTTTCATTGTTAACATTTTTAGCTCAAAGAGATACCTCATAAATGATACAGTGAACACATGTAAAACATTTGTCCTAGTAAAACATTGCTGCTTTACACTTCAGTTTCATACCACTGCAAAAGCCACTCCCTCATTCTTGCTCACAGATTAAATGGGTGCATTCATTCACCTCTTGAGGATTTTTCTCACAAAATAAATAATTTTCCAAATTTATGCTTGTCATTGCACCATGCACCAAAGTACTTTGGTCAGATCAAAATTCTCATCTGCAGAATAAATAATATAGCCAAATGGGTGTTATTATTTACTAGAGGCAGGTGCACAAAATTCGTGCATGGGAAGGGGGGGTTCCCCTCAGCCCAGCCTACACCCTCTCCAACCCGGGACCCCTCCTTAGGATTGGGCCTAAACTGGCAGTCGGATATCCCTCTCACAATCCTGGACCGCTGGCTCCAAATTGCTCACCTGCCTACCAGCCTGGTCGCCCCCAACTGCCCCCTCCCTGCCAGCCTGGTCCCTCCTAACTGCCCCCCCCCCCCACCAGCCTGGTCACCCCTTACTGCCCTCCCTGCCAGCCTGGTCTCCCCCAACTGTCCCCCTCTGCTGACCTGGTTGCCCCTAACTGCCCCCTCCCCCCCGGCCTGGTCACCCTACACAGCCCGCTGTTCAGTTATTTGGTTGTCCCTCACTAACCCCCCTGACAGCCTGGTCATAGGCAGCCATCTTGTGAGGGTGTGAGGGTTAATTTGCATATTACTTCTTTATTATTTAGGATATTTAGGCTTTTATCAACTGCTATAGAAACTTGAAAATATTTTAACTTTTTCACATCCTTTGTCCTCTAAGGTCTCAAGTCTATCTTCTACACCTACTCATCTCTCCTTCCTTGAAACTCTGGCAACCACTAAACTTTTTACTCTCTCCATAACTTTGCCTTTTCCAGAATGTCATATTGTCAACATTTTCAGGTTGTCTTTTTTAACTTAATAATATGCATTTAAAATCCCTCCATGTCTTTTCATGGCTTGATAGTTTATATATTTTTAGAACAGAATAATATTCCATTTTCTGTATGTCCAGTTTATCTATTGACCTACTGAAAGATATCTTGGTTCCTTCCAAGTTTTGGCAATTATAAATAAAGCTGATATACATATCCATGTGCAGGTTTTTGGGTGGCTGAAAGTTTTTAACTTCTGTATTAATACCCAGAAGTGTTATTGCTTGATCATATGATAACTATATGTTTAATTTTGTACAAAACTATCTTTCAAAATGGGTGTATCATTTTGTATTCCAACCAGCAATGAATAAGAGTTCATGTTACTCCAGATCCTCACCAGCATTTACTGATGTCAGTATTTTTGATTTTTACTATTTTAAAGAGTATGTAGTGACATTGTTGTTTTAATTTGCATTTTATTAAGGACAAATTATATTGTGCATCTTTTTATCTGCCTAATTGCCATCTCTATATCTTCTTTGGTGAGGTGTCTATTCAGGTCTTTTGCCCATTTTTTCATCAAGTTGTTTGTTTTCTTGTTGAGTTGTAAGAATTCGTATAAAATTTGGACAAGGTTTCTTGTTTTGTTTACATCAATTATGTCTTATGCAAATGTTTTCTTCCAGACTGTGGCTCGTATTCTCATTTCCCAGCCTGAAATGGTATTTTTGGGTTTTTGTTTGTTTTTAGCAGATCAGAATATTTTTATTTTAATGAAATCCAGTTAATCAATTATTCCTTTCATAGATTGTGCCTTGATGTTGTATCTGATGTATTATCAATTTCCTATGTTAGACTTTTGTCAATTCAAGTGTACTATAATTTAATTATTTAAAATAATTAACAAATCATAATGAATAAAATTATAATGAAAGGAAATGAATAAGAAAGAAAAGAAGTTGGTTAAATTGTAGGTAATACCAGTTTTATAAAGCTAACACACAACATTATTATAGATGTTAGTTTTATGCCATTCTACTATTGTCAATACTCATGTTTTTTATTTGTATACTAGGGGCTCAGTGCACTAATTCGTGCACCTTGAAAGGAACTGTGGGCCACGAGTCTGCAGTGGGCACAGGTGTGGGTTGGCCCATCCTCCATGCCCCCACCCAGCCCCTACCTCAACAGCTTGGGTCCCCTGTCTACTGGCAGCCCCGCTCCCACCGTCACTGCTCCTATGCACTGACGGTGCTGGCCCCGCTCGCACCTGCTGATGATGTGGAGGGCCGGAGACAGCAGTGGGTGTGAGCGGTGGCTGCTGCCCTGATTGCCCCTCAGGAGCAGGTGGAGGTGGAGAAGCCTTCAGGGGTGATCAGGGCCAGCAGCTGCTGCTCAGACCAGCTGACAGCACTGAGAGATCAGGACCAGTGCCAGGTGCTGGCAGCGGGTGTGAGCAGTGGCTCTGGCACGTGCTGCGGGTGCATGCGGGACCATTGCCAGCAGCGGGTGCAGGAGGCGAATGCTGACCCCGATCGCCCCTCAAGAGCAGGGGGAGGTGGAGAGGCCTGAAGGGGTGATTGGAGCCAGCAGCAGCTGCTCACACCTGCTGATGGAGCCAAACGATCGGGCTGGCGCCGGGCACCAGCAGTGGGTGCGAGTGGCAGCTCTGGTGTTGGCAGCGGGTGCAAGTGGGGCCAGTGCCAGCAGCAGCTGGGAGTGCCTGGAGGGACCGTGGTGTGTGGGAGCAAAGAATTTTCAGTAACCACCAGAGGCTTGCCCCAATGACATTGATGGTGCCCTGCCTTGGTCTGGCACCCCTGCTCACCTGCTCCACCATCGTGCCACAGCCGATGCCCACCATGTTCCATGCTCTGCCACCTGCTACAGACTCACACCATGTTCCGCACGTGCCCCCTGGTGGTCAATGCATGTTATAGCGACCCATTGTTCGGTTGCTCGATTGTTCTGCAGTTCGGTCTATTTGTATATTAGGGATATATATATATATGCATAGGAGTATGTTACGATTAATCTGTCTTTATATAAATAGGGTGGGATTTTCTATATTTTTTGAAGGGTTAGGTAAATGAGATAAATAGAAAGAAAATTTAGCCTGATCCTCATGGTACACATCAATACTAGAAAAAGCTAAAGCCATTATTGGTTCCCAATTATCACTCCCCCACAACATCAAAACCCAATCATATGGAACCTTAGAATTATGCCGACCAAATCAGTGCAATCAAAGCAATGAATGAAGAGTAAGCTGTGAGCCTTTAAGTGCTTAGCATTTTGTGTTTGAACAGTAAAATTAAGGTGGAGTTCTTAATGTCAGCGATTTTATTGAAGAGGGTAGGGACACATTGGCATTTCCAAAGCTTTAAAAATTAGGGGATTGCTTCATCTCTTTTGAAAGAGTAAGAAGGATAATATGATTCCTGCAAAGTAGGCTTTATACAAAGCACTAACATTTAACCTAAATACATTTATCTCTTAGTACATCAAGTTCTTAATTGCCAAGCATATATTACCAAACTGAAATTGAAGATAAATGAATATTTTATGTGTAGTCTCCAAAGGGATAAGAATTAAAAATTAAATTAAAAGGCACTTGCCAGTGTTTTAATTTGCCTGTTAAAAAAGCAAATACAAATATTTGATGCTGACTATATTTTAAATTCCACAAATCGAATTCAATCTCGGTAGCAGTAATTTGTAACTAAATAGAATTTTCTTGAATCTTACCAGGGCGTAATGCTGACAACAAAATGGTAACTTTTTTTTTACTTCTTAATTTACTTTTGCTCTTATATCATTTTAAATGCTGTTTGGTAGTAAAAATAACTTAACACTTTTTGAATATTTGTTAGATGCCAGGCATTCCTCTGAGTATTTTACATGTAGTATATCATTTAAACCTCACAAGAACCCTATGAAGTAGGTTCTATAAACAGTCCCATTTTATAGAACAGAAAACTGAGTCACTGACAGATTAAGTGACTTGGTCAGGATCATGCAGCTAAGTAGGAGTCTGGAGTGGGAAGCTGTACCTTTAATATCTATACAAAACTATAATGTAGTGAAGTCTCAAAGTACATATTTGTTCATGTCAAGTCGATTGACAGTTTTTATCTCAGTCTTATTGACCTGGAATATGTTTTAATGCATTCTAAATATTTTTATGTCCCCAAGATAAAATGAAAATTAGATTTAATTATACAGAAATCCTTTAAAAACCACTTTCATAGGAGGGAAAAATTGAATTTTCTTCTAAAACATCAACAAGAATTAAAGAAATATCACAAGTTATAGTATCTTGCTTAATTCCTCTGTATAGGAAATTAAATAATGATGTGTTAAATCCATGTTACATGAGACTCTTTGCCATGGATTGTTTTAAATTTTCTTTAAATTCTCTCTACAGCACTGTATTTATCCCAACTTAATAAATCCTTTTAAACCCCTATTTGTGGCTATCTGCCATGTGCTCTTTTTGCCTAGAAGGTAATGTTTAACTGTGTTCTATTTGCCTTAAGAAAACCCTAACATGTCAATTACAGCCAGCTCTCAACTATCTATTGTCACAGGACAGAGACCACATAGCAAGAACAATTTAAATCCAGAAATAATTAGAAATTCCTACTTTACCATTATTTTTATTCTTCCCCCAATATATATTTCTTCTCTGAATAGAAAATAAGCAGAAAAATAAACCTAAATATCTGTTTTTTGTTTGTTTGTTTGTTTTAATACCAATAGTAGACTGATGAAAATGGTGAAAAGGCTAATTTGTATATAAATATATCCAAGAAACTGCAAAAACTAAATGAGGAAGGCAATCTATATGGAAAATTTCTATTATTTATTTGTTATTTAAGAGAGTCTCATGTGAATTGGGGAAGCATTATGAAGTTAGGTATCTGAATTTTCCCAAGAAAATGCTCTGCCCCATATTTGAAAAGTTTAGATTCCCCCCCTCCCCCCACACCCTTCATGTTTTTTGATCAGCTCACTAGTCTTTGGGTTGGCACCATCCCATATCCCAGTGACATTAGCACCTCCATTGACATCTGGCAAGATGCCATCACTCTGGAACCTTACAGCCAATCAGAGTTGGTGATATTGTATTAATGGTTCCATAATAAAATGAAAAAAGATGGCCTTCATTTTCATGAAAGCTGTAAAGCAGCTATTGTGCTTGTTTGGTATTGCAAGACCCAAATGTATTATTTATGCAATTTGTCTTTTCAAAGAAAAACTGAAAGAGCAGATTTCATTTTAGAGCATCCATTCAAAGCTATTGTCTCATGAATGTGAACATTTCTGCATTTTATTTCCTCAGAGTGTAGACAGCATTTTTCAGAGATCATCTAAGTAGAGATTTAAAAGTTTAAAAACTGCTTTTCAAATAGGTAGGCCTTAATGACTGGATCTATTGTTCATGCTGGGAGATAAGCTAAATCAACACTTGTCACATGAGAGCTTGTACTAGTTGGAAGCATAATTCAAGGTGATAGCTAGTCATTAAGACTCTCTGTTTGCCGGCTGCTGTGGCTCAGTGGTTGGGCGTCAACCTATGAACCAGGAGGTCATAGTTTGATTCCCCGTCAGGGCATATGCCCAGGTTGTAGGCTCAATCCCCAATCATGCAGGAGGCAGCTGATCGATGATTCTCTCTCATCATTGATATTTCTATCTCTCCCCGCTCCCTTCTTTTCTGAAATCAATAAAAATGTATATATATATTTAAAAGACCCTCTGTTTGTTTGTTTTAGGAAATAAAAAAGTCAGTAATTTTATCATAAAGTAAGTTATCAGAAACAAATATACACAATAATTAAATATTTAAAAAGTATTATCTATTTTGTTTAAGCATTTTATTCTGTAATGGTTACATAGTAGTTTTATTTTAAAAATATGTGACCGTACATAAGAAAAAGTACCAAAATAACCTATTTAAAAGAATAAATGAAAGCAAAACCACATTTTAATGTAAAAACCAGGTTTAAAATAATAAAATTATATAATAGTATTTTGCTGATTTTGTATACAGCATACTATATTTAACTGGAAAGATATTTCAGGTAAGGTAATGGCAAACTTAATGACTTTGAAATAACCTTGGAAAAGATTGGTGCCACCAGTGTAGCTCGGAGCTGTCTGTGCACCATTTTGAAAATGAAGAAATGAAGTAACTTGGATCAGAACTTTCAAGATCACAGTGGCTTTTGTAATGAAATTAACTTCTCCAGCATCCAATTGGCTTATCCACCCCAAAGCCTGGGACACATAAATCTTTTTGGTTCTGATGGAACCTGGTGATGACCTCCTGGTATAGGTGGAAAGATTACAGCATTTCTACCTTTGGTAGTTTTTATTCCAATCTTTGATTCTGCAACAGATGAAAATTACTTTAGAGTATCTCCCTTGCTTTCTTCCTTTTCCATTTTTGCCATTTCTAGCGTCTGAACAAAAGCCAAAGGGAAAGCCTATTTTCTTCCGTATTGTGACATTCCTGCACGTAACACCATTTGCCTTAACTCACTCCTTTCTTCTTCTTTTCGTTAATGTGCTCATTCTACAAACACTCCACCCCCCCAACCCTGTAGAGGTTACACTCTAAAAAACATAAGCAGTCATGAAAATAAATATTTAAAGAAACCTTCTTAGGATTTGTGAGAAAAACGTGCAAATTTGAATGGGGTACAATGAGCAAGTCCACTCAGGACAGACTTGAAAACTGAGATCATTCTTAGACCTTATAAACAGATTTCATGATACATTTCCATTATTAAACAGATTTTTTTTTTAAAAAAATTTACTCTGAACATCAGAATCTGATGAGTTTATACAGACACACTCCTTCCCATAAGTTAAATTAACCTGATGTAACTCTCTTAAGAGTTACATTAAGAGTCGTGATCCTACACTTATATTCATGGTAAGGGCCTACGTGACATAAGCAGCCAAGGGTTTTTAGTCTCAAGCTGAACTCCTCAGTTAAAACTAGGAATGAGTACGCTGACATCTCCACCAGGCTGACTACCATTGCAAATCACATCTAGCTCTTTCAGATAAGTGTTCCAAAAAGAAACATTTATAATGTCTCTTGATCCAGTTAGATTATTGGAAAGGAGAAGCCCAGTCTTGTCTAGAACTTGGTTTGGTAAGCTTATAGGCATTCAGAAATACCTATTGGCCTTTAAGTAACAATGTTTGATTTATGCAAAGTTCTAGAGATAAAGAAGGTAAAATTCCTTTGGTGAACTTATCACAAGTTGTATACAGGCTCTCCTACGTTGTGAACACACCATGGCCATTTTTTTTTTCAGTTAAAGAAAACATATATATTACCATCAGGTTGAATGACAAATATTTATTCACCTCCAACTGAATGGCACAAGAGGAATAACGACAGAAAGTAGTATCCGAAGGCATGGTGGAATCCCCACTCCTCGGTGCATGCTGTTCAGCATTTACGGTTTACACAGAGCAGCAATGTGCTGCAGCAGTCACATTCAAAAGTGATTTTTCTGCAATCAGAGTTTCATTCATTACCCAATTTTCATGCAACTCCCCTGGCATTTGAAATATGTTTCAAGGTAGACTCCCCAAGGGCTTTTCCCCTCCCATAATAACTGATCTGCAGTGTCCAAAGATAGATCTAAATATCTGTGGTGCAAATTACTTGAGGCCTGCAGAGCATGATTCTCTGTCATCTTCATCACATTTCACACCTACAGAACTGATAACAGATTAATATCTAGGCTGAAAATATTTCATCAGCGTCTCTGGCTAAGGCACCTTGCATTATTTTATCTGGGGGCACCCATAAGAGGAGGAGGGGGCCCAGAAAGAAAAAAAAAATTATTTGTACTCAGAGAGGAAAAAAAAAAAAGAAAAGAACTTCCTTTAGTATTGTGAGAAAGGCGACGAAGCTGGTCCTGGCAAAGTCCTCTGCTCCGATTATGTATACACTTTTATTCAATCATGGTATCGCTCCGTGTCTGACATTTGGTCAATAGTGCAATCTACCGCCGATCAGAATAAAACAGCCACCCCAGAGCACCTTGGAATTTCATTAGTTTCCTTTCAATGTAGTCCTTATAACTAGATGTTTATTTGGAAACACAAATTTAAAGTTCAATTTTGTGCCTTGTCAATATTAGTAAAAAGTCAAGGCCCAGACATTACTGTAAACCTAATTTTTTCCTTTATTTGTTTGTCTATTTATTTATTTATTCAGTGGGAGCAAAGGAGTTGAGAGCATGACAGTAGTGCATAATAATGAAATATTAAAAAATTAACATTGAAATAAAAAAGGATTGGAAACAAATTTTACTGGTACGGAAGACTTATTTCTTTAATATTCTGGATTGCAAGTACAAAAATGGAAAAATACATAGAAAATATAGTTTTACACATGTATTTAGTCTCTTCTACATTGCAATAAATGTTGAAAGTAAAGAGTGGTGGTAAAATAGTGATATTAACACATAATGTCATTAGTTGCAAGGAAAGAGCACAATGTGGTATTACAGAAATGGGTGTGGGTTTGTACAGAACCAGGTATAAATAGTGGCTCAACCATATGAGCTGTTGGCTTTGGCATAAGTTTTGTCTAAGCCTCAATTTTTCTCATCTAAGAACAGGGGTAATGACATCGACTTGATGAGCGGGACAGGAGATAAAATCTCCTGGTATATATCAAAAGCAGGTGATATAGTAATCCCTTAATATTTATATTCTCTCCACTCTTCTCTCCTTTTGCACAGCAATAAGAATTAGCCAGTGATTTTACTACTTTAAAACTATTTTTATTCTCTTCCTTTATTCATTCAAGATCTATTTCATACCAAATGAACTCATATTTTTTAAGGCTGTGTAGAGACAAATGAGTGAATCAACTAAAGAATCAATAAGAAATGATGTTCCCATAAGCATAGGTCGAATGCTGTGTTTATGTGAGATCTTTCTAAAGAAAGAAATTTTTTAAAAAATCCTCACCTGAGGATATTTTGTTCCAATGACTTTTAGGGAGAGTGAATGGGAGGGAGGAGGGGCAGAGAGAGCGAGAGAGAGAGAGAGAGAGAGAGAGAGAAACATTTATTGATGTGAGAGAGACACATGGATTGGTTGCCTCCCACATGCTCCAACCACTGCACCAAATGGCCCAGGGCTAAAGAAAGAAATTTGATAATTAAATTAGAAGATTATCTCTTTTATTGGCCTATACTGGTTAAATATTTTAACATATTATGCTGAAAGAATATAGTCATGGCATTATTGGTATGTCACATATATTCTTAAAATGTTATCTATTTTTAGATAAAAAGAAATCCCAATAAACCCATAAAAGACCAAAATATCTAGTGTAATGGTAGAATTGACAACTTACAGTTCAATAAAATACATTTCATTACCTCGTAACACACTTTTAACTTCTCTCCTTTTATACCATCAACAGACAGTTGACATTCACATTCTGTGTGTGCGTGCACATTTCTTTTTGGGTTTAGAGCTTTGGAACCATTCTCTAAACTACTGTGTGTATTAGCAAAAGCAATATTAAACTTCCCATTAATACTTTAGATTTGATCTTTATTTGCAATTTTTTATGTGACTTAAATCAGCTAAATATTATTCTACATTTTATTTTCACCACAATAATGACTTGGGGTATTGTAGGTGAAGTTAAATCTGCTTTAATTGGCTTACAAAAAGTGAAAATACATTAGAACACCATAATGTTAATCACTTTAGAAGGATACCATATTTTACAATATTTCTTTGGGGATTCACATTTTATATGAAGCTTTACATTTTGTATTGTTTTTCTCAAATCAGTAATAATGACAATAGTAATTTATACTTACTGGTTCCTTACCATGTGCCAGGTATTGTCCTAAGTTCTTTGCATCTATTAGTCCATTTAAAAATGTGTTAGGAGTTAAAGAAGGATGGGATCAGATAAAATGAAGTAGTTAGAGATGACCTTCTGGAGGGTACAGGACTAAATCTGGATCTGGAACTATATAAACAATTTTGGTGATAGATGAAGGGATAGACCAGCCTAATATAAGGAAATAAGGTGGGGATGAGTGTGATTAAGGTGGGAGATGGCCAGGAGAATACCACAATCCAGTGAAGAATTCATTTGGGGAGTTGAGAGAAATAAGTTAATGAGGTCAGATCATAAATTAGAAATTAGGGTTATAAATTAGAATTTATTAAATTATTTGCATTAGAGATTTTTGCAAAGACAATGATCCCATGATAGGAATTTTAGGAAAATTAATCTAGCATCAATATGCAGAATAACTATAATAGAAAACACATTGGAAAACCCTTTAGCAACCCTGTGCTGCAGAGTTTTAATACTTTATGTGGGAATTATTGAGTCTGGGAAGGGTGGTGGTGGGGAATATATGCATAGGAAAGAAAAGATAGCTCATTCATATTGAAGGTTCAGTATAAAATATGTGGAAAAGTGAAGATTACTTCTGAGTTCCTACTTTTGGAAGAATGGGGAAGAGATGAGACCAATGATGAAAATATAAAAATTAGAGGTGGGTCTAATTTGGGAGTAAGTGTGAATTTGGTTTGAGAATCTAAGGTAATGATAACATAAATAAATAGAAAATTTCTATTGGCAGTTCTCAATTGAGGAGGTTAAGTTAGAGGTAAAGATAAGAGCAATAGATTTGGCAGTCAAGAAGCATTGAATTTGCAGGTATCAAGTGCCATCTTTATCCATTAGACATTGTAGGCACAGTGCCTGGGACTCGGAATACTTTTAGGGACCCACAAACATATGTTATCTTTTAATCAGAAAAAATGAAATTTAAGCTAAAAAATGCCTTACTATATAATGTTAATATTTGTCTTTATACCAATGCAGTTGTAAAAAAAAAAAAACCCTGAATATTTTGTTTTGTGAAGGAAGGGGACCATGAAGACAAAAGTGCCAGGGTCCATGAACTGATTGATGATGTCCTCTAGATTTAGCCATAATAGTGAAATCAATTATTAGGAAGTGAGCAGAAGGCACATACTGAGTGTTAGAGAAATGGTTCCTAATATTTGTTCTTTGACATACATATTCACATGTTGACACACCCATGAGCATGCATGTTGGTGGGTCATATAGAATAAGCTCTCACTAAATAGGCGCTGAGTAAGTGGGAGGTATTCTTGCCATCAGAGCCATGGGAGCTATGTTTTATCCAGATCATGGTGAGCTGGCATAGACCCTCTACCCAACTTTCAGTACATGGGTTCTGACAATCTCCTCACTCCCTTCTTACAGGATCAATTAAAAGGCAATAAAGAAAGAGATGTGAATTTAGCTTCAACAATGCATTTTTTCTTTATTAAGAATGAACATTGTAATTTTTTTGAAACAGAAAAATAAAATAAATTAATTTTAAAATAATTATTATAATGGCTTTGATTATGAACACAAAGAACAAAAGAATTCAGAATTCACTTGAAAATAATAATGCAAAAATCTATGGCATTTTATCATTTATGTAACGTAAGGACCCTTCCTTCAAATACCTGATTAACCAGACAATTCTTCAGGTCTCCAAACTGAGCACCTAAGGTAACATAAACATATAAATTATACTCTCAAGGCTTTGAGATTCCAAGTCTATTGATAATTTAATAATGCAAAAAAAGAAACTAATGCTATGTGTTATTCATATTTATAATCATTTTTCCTATTTTTAAAAAAATCTTGGAATCCTCCTATGTCAAACATCAAAGAATTGCTTTCAATTTATTCCTGAGATGTTGTGTTTAAAACTTATCTAAAATTAGGTTGATCACAAATTATTCTGGTTTTTTATTCATTTCTGAAACTGGGCTCCTTTTATTCCTAGACAAATTTTGCTGAAGGAATGCCTACATTTCTTTAACACTGCAAATAATAAAGTTGACTGTGTGTTTGAGCAGGTTGACAGCTTCACTTAGCAAACTTCCCCTAAATTCTGAAAACAAACCTTCCCGACAGTTGGCTGACAATGGTTGAGATGACAACAGAAATAATTTCAAGCAGTAGCAAAAATAGATTTAAGCTAGTACACACAACAGTACAAGCCTTTTCTTTTTAAATGATGTAAAAAGGAAAGCAATCAAAGGAGAAGGAGGCAACATGCCCATTAGATATGGCACAAAGTCTCGGCCTATTGCAGTAAGTTATTTACAAAATCAAGTTATAGTGCATCCTTTGTCCTTACCAGCAGGTGCAGCTATTAAGCAGGAAACATTCAAATATAATATGGCCTTGAGGGAAAAAAATAAATAAACGGTTTCCTTTCTCTTCCATTACAAATGCCCAACACAAGTATGATAATTTAATAATTCAATTCCATTTGCCGGCAAAAATTAGTCCTTTATTTGGAGCCTGAAATCACTAAACTCTGAATGCTTATGTGTGATCAAATCTTACCTTGCACATTTACTTAAAGGAAATGCCTTTTTTTGGCCTCTACTCTTTTTGTATTATTAGTTTACCTTGCATAGTTAGCAGGAGCATACGAGTAGAGTGTATGTTTAAGGGAAGTGGAATCAGTCATACATTTCTTTTCTAATAAGGTGAGCCATCAAGGCCTTTTCTTAAAGCAGCCTTGTTTTACTGATGACTGATGAGAGTTCACCTCTGGATGTGACATCACAATGTGAGGGAGTGCTGGCTGGTGGTCTTGATGTGTTCAACCACAAGCAAACAGATAATAAAGTTGCACAATGTGTAAACAGTGTGTTGGGAGAGTTGCAGAGAGCAAAAAGGAGAAGACCAAGGAACCTAGAAAGCACAGGCTTAAGGTGAAGGGAAGCAGGTGAGATGTTGTAAAAGAGGCAGGATGAAAATCAGCAGTGAACCATGTTTTACAAGCAGAAGGATATGAGGATGAGTCAAAGGCAGCATTGAATGCTAAGAATTGAACTTCCCTCCCCCTCCTACCCCCTGCATTGAATCTGGCATTTAGAAGAATATTTTCATGGAACTTTGCATGATGTGAAGCTAGAACCACAGTGGGCTGAATGAATATGAAAGCTAGGCACATTTTAAACATCCTTCAAGTATCCTGGTTATAATAGAAGACAGAAGTTAGAGCAGTATGTGGAAGAATGAATTTTAGAGGGAGAAATACGGAATGGAGTTTAAAGGT
Source organism: Myotis yumanensis (assembly GCF_028538775.1). Classification (NCBI taxonomy): domain Eukaryota; kingdom Metazoa; phylum Chordata; class Mammalia; order Chiroptera; family Vespertilionidae; genus Myotis; species Myotis yumanensis. The sequence continues at coordinate 186,205,125 of NW_027223754.1, read as the reverse complement.
ATCAGACAGTTTAAAAATATGAGAAGAGGGAATAAAGGTCATAATTTTCTCCGAGGTTTAAGAAGACATGTGAAAGATTGATCTCCAAAGCTCAGATAGCAGTATTGGTTTTAATGGGGAGGCACTCTCAGAGATAGCAAGAAAGCAATAAAGATGTGTGTAGACACAAGTAAGTCCTTTGCTTGTATTTATTTATTTATTTATTTATTTATTATTTATTTGTTTTTTGAATTCTTACCAGAGGATATTTTCCCATTGATTTTTAGAAAGAGTGGAAGAGAGAGGGAAAGACAGAGAGAAATATCGATATGAGAGAGACACATTGATTGATTGCCTCCTGCATGGGCCCGACAGGGCCTGGACTGGGGAGGAGCCTGTAAGCAAGATACATGCCCTTGACCAGAATGGAACCCGGGACCCTTCAGTCACAGGTCAACGCTCTAGCCACTGAGCCAAACTGGCTAGGGTAGTCCTTTTCTTTCAGAGGATGGGCAGAGTTTTACCTCATATTCTACATTATTTTTTCCTGAAATAGGCAAAATCATTTGCTGAGGGTGAGAGGAACAGGAGTATGGTAGGTACCTTGAATGAAGTGGTGAATCTTTGAAATAAATGATGATAACAAAGGCAGCTAGAAACTGTAACCCACAATGCTTGTCTGCTCAAGGGATAAAAGTAGATAGTAAAACTAACCCATAACTGATATTGAATTATATAAGAACAAATAACTGAGGATGATGATGATGACTCCTCATGAGAAAAATGGATGAAGTGGTAAAAGGTACAGACCATGTACCCAGTATGTATCAGTGTGTCTTACTCATCCTTATGCCTCTAAAGTTTATACAGAAGTTGACACAGCCCATGGTAAGCACAAAATAAAGGATAGGATCAAGAATGTCATGAAATGACTAATGGAAACAAAGAGATGTCTGTCTTGATGACATTAAAATTAGTAATAATATAATGATAATAGCAAATCTTTATTGAGTGCTTATATGTGTTAAGTCCTGTTCTAAGCAATTTACTTGCATTATCTCATTTAATTTTCACACAGAGACTAGAGGCCTGATGTACGAAATTCGTGCAAGAGTAGGCCTTCCTTCCTTCTGGTCGCCAGCAGGCACCCAGGACCTGGGCTTCCCTCATAGCACGGGCTTTGTCTGGAAGGTTGTCTGAAAGAATATCCAGTTTAATTAGCATATTACGCTTTTATTATTATAGATATGATGTTGATATTATTGGTACTGCAATTTTACAGGTGAGGTTCAGAGAGGTCAAATAATTTGTTAAAATCACATCTATGTATATAAAAGCCTAAGCAACCAAACAACCGGTTGACCAGTTGCTATGACGCACACTGACCACCAGGGGTCAGACACTCAATGCAGGAACTGCCCCCTGGTGGTCAGTGCACTCCCACAGCTAACCTCCTGTGGCTGGCCAACCTCCCGGCATCCCTCTGGTGAGACAGCCCCAATTGGCCCCAGTTGCCAGCTAGGCCGAGGACCCCATCCATGCACAAATCTGTGCACCAGGCCTCTAGTAGATAATAAGTAGAGAAAGGAGGATTTAAATCAGGCAGTCTGATTCCTCAGCTCCTGGTCTGTAGAGGAGTGAAACAACAAGAAAGATAAGAATATATGGTTGGAGAAGATGAGGTAGGGGTTTAAAATTGATTTTGTAGCCACATTCTCCCTCATTTGCTCCTCTCTTACTTAGTTTTTTCATCACAATGCCTAGTCCACAAGAAAGATGTGATGAAATCTTGAGTAATAATACAATAGAGGGCTTTCACTAGAAATGTGGTGGGCTATGCATGTTCCTGTATTAAGCCATTTAAAATAGAGAAGTAGGCTTTGGAATCTTTTTAACATATATTTTTTTGGGGGTAACAATGATAAAACATAAATGAGATAATCAACAATAACCAGGCAATGATAGAATCCCTGGTATATGGTCTTTGATTTTTAAACATAAAGATATTTTTATTCTGGGTGGGTCTGGCCTACATTTTTCATGATCTTACAAGATTTACTTGTACGTCTCAGACTCTCCGATTTCTTAAAGAGATACCATGGACTAGACTGCTACTCAATCTCATTGACTTATTATAGGGTAGAATTTTATTTGAGAATATAAAGCAAGGATTCACAATTTCTTTAGAAACACAAGCTCTATTTTAGTAAACATAGACATCACATGTACTTTCATGTTATTGGAGAAAAATAAACCAAATACTGTGAATTAAAACAAATCAGGTCAATGAGAAAAGTGTTGTTTTATTTGTAAATTACAGCCTGGTTCCCACCCTCACCAGCTTTAAGAATCAAAGTCTTAAATATTTGAAATTTTAGTAATTCTAACATTGAAGAATACAGAGAATCTATGTCAAAGTTATACTTAAAAGGTTATGTTCAACATGTTGCCTAAAAATATCTTTGGTGTTTTCAGCAAAGATACTGTTACTTTAATCAACTCCAGGTCCTTCATATCTTATACATGTTAAATTTTTTCTTCTACACAGATTGTCTTTAGTTTTAGTAACCCATTAATTCAAACTGAAATCTGAAAATTTAAGTTTTTGAGGATTAAATTGCAAAAGATTTAATTAGAATATCTCAACAAGTAAGCAATCAACTTTTCATTATAACCTTGTATACTAATTTAGTTTTTTCACAATATTTTCATCATATCTACAAAACTTAGAAAAACAAAACCACTTAAAAGTTCAAAAAATCTGTTCAAATGATAAATCTATAAGTGAAATAAATTACTGTAATATATACTTTTCTTTGAACAATAGCTTCCAGAGAGCAGCAAATAATTTAAAAATCAAAGATTTCTAACCAAATATAAGGTTCTATTGGAATGTTTTTTAGTTCAATATAGGAAATAAAATTATTGGAGGAAACCAAAATGAAGCTAATAAATGAACAAGACTAAAGTTTCACGTTTCCATACATTTAAACATACTTTAGGCAGCATAGTATCTAAGTAATCCTTAGTACTAAGAAATAGCCTAAATATTTTATTTCAAAGTGTAAAATTAGTATAACTTGATATTACAGCATTGTATTTGATCATGTTCTCTAAAGAATAGAGGGACAAAGAATAGCAGATGTTGGGATAGCCTTGAAAATAAAAATTCACACATGTCTTTAGAGTCAAAACAATTAGTCGACTCTCACTTGTTTCTTTACTATTTCATTTCTGTTTGGTGTTCATGGGAACTGATTTCTGAAAAGGTTCAAAATTATTTAAATTTAATTTTAAAAGGGTTATATATATATATATTTTCTTATAAAAATAATTCAGGCTTACTTTAGAAAAGTAGGAAGACATATTAAATTAAAGTGAGATAAAACAATCGCTCATGCCATTCCCAGATAGAACTACCGCTATCATTTTGACATATTTTTTTTTCAATATTTTTCCAAAGTTTTGTTTGGCTATGGCATTTTTGTCTTTGCCTTTTTGTTATTGCTTTTATTTTAGCAATCATGCCTTTCTTTTCTGAAACTAGTGTTACATAGACAAAAATTGAAATCCAGAAGAGAACACAGTAGCCTCTCACCCCTTCAAAACTAGGCAAGGCATTCAACAGGAAAGGAAAGAATAAGAAGAAATGGGGGGATAAGGACACATATGTAATACTTTAATCAATCTATAATATTAAAAGCATAATATGCAAATTGACCGAACGGCTGAACAGCAGAATGACCATCTGGATGACCACGCTATGACACCCATTGGCGCCAGGCCAGCCAAGATGGGTGCGATGCTATTGGTTGGGGGCCCCACCATTGTCCCATGATTGCCCTGCAAAGGAAACCCCAGACCGCCAGCTGGCAGGCTGCAGTGGGTGGGCGGGGCTTCCCTCTTTGGGGGGATCGATTGCAGAGCTTCGTGATCAATCACCCCAAAGAGGAAGGCCCAGGCTACCTGGCAGCAGCACTGTGGCAGGTGGGCGGGTGGGCAGGTGGGCGGTGACTCCCTCTGTGGGGCAATCGATTGTGGGGCTCCCAGACTGCGAGAGGGCACAGGCAGGGCTGAGGGACCCCCCCCTCCAGAATGCACAAATTTCGTGCACCAGGTCTCTAGTAAAGAATTAAAAAAAAAAAGGAATGGGGCATTCATTTTGACGAACTTGGTTTACTTTGACTTATACAATAGATAAGTTTGCTTGTGATTTCAGAGTAAGGAGCTTTGCTCCATATAGTCACTCAGAGACCCATGACTCAACCTCCTGAAACACTGTGAGTCCATGGCAGGGCAAGAAGGAATTGGGGAGTTAGACATTAGGTTTTTACGACCTGAGCCAGGAAGTGGCCCGCACCACTGCTGTCCAGTGTTCATTGGCAGGATTAGTCACAGGGCCTTCCCTAATGGCAAGGGGGCTGAGAAACATAGGGGAGGAAATAGAACATGAGGTGGCCATCCCATTACCTAACAGAAATGGAGAAATGGAATGGAGAGATTTATGTTTGTGCACCTACATGAATTCAATTTAAGTTTCACTTTAGGTTCTCTTTCTAATTTCTCTGATTTCTCTCAACTCCTTCTATGGAATTCTGATCACATTTATTATCTTAGCCCAATTTTTAGAAATGATGGGCATAATTGTACATTGTCTTAAACTTTTACTTACCTGCTTCTTAACTGTCATTGGCTTTCCTCCACAGCTTTGCATACACAGAATGAGTGTTAGGCAACCTTTATTCCATAAATACTGGTCTATAACTTAAGTGTCATCCACAAGAGAAGCTGAGGGTTACTGAAATGTGGACTGTATTTTAATATTTTAATGGTATGTCTTGACAAAATGGTTTTATATTTTTGCCACTACTTTGCTGGAATCACATCACTCAGTTACTCACAGTCAATGGCTTCCCATACCTACAAGATAAAATCCACGCTCCTTGACAGGACACATAAAATTCCCCAACATGCGGCCCTTGCTTACATCTCCTGTCTCATTTCTAGTCAACCTCTGCCTGATGTTTCATGCTTTCAAAAAACTTTTCGTTTCCTCAATGCTGCACACTGCTTTTCCTTTCAGTGTTTTTGCTTAGATCATGTTTCTGAAGGTCATGCTTTTTGCAGAACATATCACCATTTCCTGATGAATTCCTAGTCATCAGCCATGACTGGACACAGACAATCTTTTCCTGATGTGAAAAAATTGGGATCACTCCTTGCCTTATTTGCTTACATAATGCCCTGTGCACATATTTCCCTCCTTAGACTACTAGATCTCAATGGACGCTTATGTGATTGTCCCCTCTACCAGAGGGCGAGCTTCCCCAGGCCAGGATTAAGTCTAATTCATCTTGGGGACCTAGTGACTATCGTAATAATTAATTTATGGCCTTGACTGTTAAATAAATGGAACCAATAGGTGGAAAATACCCTGAATGTCTTCCCCTTTTCTTTCACCCAGTCTCTGAAGTACACACTTCAAACCCTGCCCTCTGTTTTCTTTATTTCAGTAATTCAATATGGGCTTGCTAAAGTTGGAGGTTATAGAAAACATTAATGCAGAGTGATTTTAAATAGGAGGGAATTTTGTACTGTGTTTCAAGGGTTGCTTTCTGCGCCCTGGTACAGAGGGGTCAGTTGACTTGAAAGTGTGCCTCAGGTAGGCACATTATGCTCCCTCTCACCTTAGTAGGCCTTTCAAACTATTCTGCCTTTCCAAGAGCCAGAAGTGCAGATTCTATGAGAAATGAATTATTAATATCTGATTTTCACAGCAATAGAATATTTTTACCCAAAGAGTAGCATTTCTTCCATGCTTTCAGACATTCTTTCTTAATGTAAAATCCTGACCCTTTAGTAAGGTGTCTTTTTTAATCTCAGATTTGCTGACTTTAATAAACACACTGTTGTTACTTCTAATCAGCACAGAAGTTCAGATTGGGAATTTTATGGTCAGATTAGAATCAAAACCACATGTGAATAGTGATGAATAAATATATAAAAAAGACTAAACATTTCGTATGTAGCAAATGTAGTTTTCAGATAAATACAAATGGAGGCTTATTTATTTTTTTCTGACTGAGTTTTCCTCTGTATAAGTATAAATCTCTATTTGGCAAAAGGAAGACTTACATGCAGTGGGAGACAATGCCAAGCTTTCTGTCTTCTTCGCTCTTACATTGCCGTCCCTTCAAACCACTCCATGGACACAATTATACTGTTTGCTCTCTGTTTTATTATAGCACATAAAATAATTTACCTCAAATATAGTTGAAAACATATGTTTGCAGTGATTTGATATTTAAATATTGAACCATTCCAAATTTAAAAAATTAAATCAGTTTTAAATTAAGTAATATTTGTAAATGAATTTCAAGACTGCCGGTTATATGGTCATCTTTAAAAGATAGTCAATTTTCATTCGCTTTCTATGAAAACTGCTCTTCATTGAAATGATGAGGACCTCTTGTTCTTTGCCAGTCATCCTAGTCACTTACATGAACTCAAAATAAGCTATTTACAGTTTCCAAAATTCCAGAGAGCAATTTGTCTAGGGTAGTTTTTTTTCTAGTGAATTTAGTCACTGTACATGTAGGACTGTGCATTAATTTTTGCATTGGTAAATGTGTAGCCATGAATATTCCTATCTAATCTTTTCATAATGGATTAGCATCAGGGTAATTCACCAAACTGCCTTTTGAAGGTCCTTTATTAAACCACAAAGGAAGAAAGTGATTTTCAAGCTTATCAGATAATAAAAAAACAAATACAGTGTCTCATTCTAACACAGGTAATCGCAATTCCGAAGATACTTTGAAGCATGGACTTTTTAAAACAACCTCCACAGAATGGATTTTCTGTATTGGTTCTAAAAGGGAAACCATCTAAGTGACACCTCTTGATGCCAAAAAAGAAGCCCATGTTGCTACATCAATGCCCAGGGATACTCAGTGTAACCAAACCTGTTTTAGCCACTGCAAGTCTCCCCACCAGGAGCATACAAGAGCTTCTCTAAGGTCCAGGGCATTGCAAAATTTCTTCTTATTGATGCTTTCCAGCTTGATGTGAACTGCATGGTCTCAGGGAGGCTTAAGGTACCACCAACCAATTATCTATCCTTATAGTTTATCAAATTGAATCCTCCTTTTCCATCTGCTCAAAAAGTATGTAATAACTTTAGACTAGAAGGAATCAACAGAAGTAAGCCTGCCCATGTCACTATAAATCAAAATACACTGTTTTCACAATTAACTGTTGGGCATTATGAGCACACATAAGTGATAAATCATGATCTTTGAACTCAAATGGCTTCATTCTATGTACTTAGAAATATATGATATGGAAAATCGTGAATGTTTCCTGAGAGATGGAGAGACCTGATTAGACTTATCTTCATTTACTATCATATCTTCTGTTCATATGTTAACATGGACTCATTTATTCAAGTTCTCCATATCTTCTCTGACATGTTCACATTTAAACCTATATTGCATACTTTCTATGTGGCAGTCAGATTATTGAATGTTTTTTATGGATAAATTGACAAACAATATGAGGTAGGAATAATTATCTCTACAGATGAGATAATGAAAACACAATATTGAGATAGTTTGGTTACTATCACCTACCTAATTTGCTAATGAGTCGTTATTTTAGCACAGGTCTATTCACATGGTCTGAAGAGATGGGGCACAGAGCAGGTGTGACACTCTGGGAGGGGATGATAACAGTGAGGAGAGATAGGTGCTAAGGTTGGGAGTGATGGGCATAATACCCAGGGAAGGTGCCAAAAGGGAGAGGCTGGGGAAGAAGGCAGCCAGAAGCATGTATGCCTGTCCCAGTGTTATCCACATACTATTTCTGGCAACTGTCCAAATTTTCCACTACCTATGTGGCTGAGTTTTGTCATTGCAAAGGCTGGTAAGACCAGGCCCCAACACATAACAGAATGAGTCCAGAATTTTGACTCAGATAGATGTGAAGCAAATTCCTGTTTTCTTACTTAGCACTTATGTGTCATTAACCAAGTTAATAATTTTACTGAGTTCTAGTTTTTCATTTTGTAAACATTTTAATATTTATTTCTCTGTGATTCAATTTAAAAAAAAAGCACTTGGCAGTGTTGATTAGATAGGGAATGCCCCATAAATTCTGTTTTTTATTGTTTCTTTCTTCTGACTTTCTCTTCTGTCCTCCCCACCAATGAAAACTTTCTGACCACTTTTTATTCAGGCTCTCCTATCTGATATAATCTCCTCTGTATGTTTCTTTCTAACTTATAAATACCAACAAAATGACATTTAACAGTTCTCAATTTTTAGTTAAACCAAATAAATACAGAGATTAATACAAAGTATTAGGGACATTACAAAAGACAGGCTTGGGGATAAGGTTTTCCTGAGTGGCATTATGGAACCAAAAGCTCAACCCAACCCAAATCTGTTCTCCCTCTTTTGTTCCATCTCTTAGCAAATGATATTATTTACCCAATGGCCCAAAAACAATACCTTTGTTACCTACCATGCATTATTCTGTATCCGTTAGCAACATTAGACATGTCTGACTATGGAATTCTTCTTGAAACACCCTCCACTCATGTTTCCTTGACAGCACACTCTCTAGAATTTCATTGGTCACTGCTTAATCCCTGTTGCAGATCCCTCTACTGGTATACTAGTGATGAATATAGAAGTCTTTGGAGACTTAATTTGGGCACCACTGCTCTGTTTCTACCCTGCTGGTTCACTTGGCCCTTTGGCTACAAGTATCCTCTGCATGTTGACGACTCCCTGAATTATACCTGTAGACCAAACTCTTCTCTGTTCTCCAGTCTCATGTAACCAATTGCCTAGAAATGATATCTGTTGGAAACTTCAAACTATATGACCCAAATAGAACTTTGAATATTACTTTCCACTAGTTCCTTTTCTAGTCTTTGCTATCTCAATAAATGGCAAAAATTAATTCTGAGTATTTTTTTTCTTTACACCTCAGGCAATTCCATTCAACACTAATGTATCTCTTGAATTCATATTTTCTCGGTCACCACCATCATCTTCCTCTCCTTGCAAGAGTCTTCTAACCTGTCTCTTTGCTTCTGCTACTGCCTCCTTCCAATGCAGTCTTTACATAGATGTCAGAATGATCTTTTTAAAAGGCAAATTAATTATGTCACATTCTTGCTCCAATAGCTTTGCCCTTATTAAAAAATAAAACTCTTTATTATGGTCTATAAAATTAGCAAGATCTGCCTGATTTCTTCCACCTTGACCTTTTGACATCACTTCATACCATGTTTTTCCTTGCTTACTATATTCTAGTCAGATCAACCTCTTTTCTGCTCCTCACTTATACCAAACTCTTTTCCTTTTCAGGATCTCAGAAACATGGCTAGAATACTCTTCCTTTGTCTCATTGCATGGATGTTTCCTTCTCATCCTCCAGATATCAGCTCCAATATCATTTTCTCTGACATTCTGCTCTTGACCTTATAGAGTACCTTCTTTCCAAGTGATTCTTATTTATATCAACCTACCAATTTAATTTCCATCCTGGCATAATAAAAATGATTCAATTATATTTTATTTTGTTGTTATTTTATGGTTTTGTTCATGCTTTCTTTTCCTCCTCCTCCACTCCCCCCACTAAATGTAAATGCCATAAGGGCAAAAACAATATCTAATTTTTCACTATTGTATGTCAAACATCAGCACAGCCTCTGACCTCAGTATTTAACGACTCATGTTTCAGCATTCAACAAATACTTGTTGAATGAATAAATGAAAATATGAATGTCAATGTGTCTTCCATATCTCTATATGCATTACTTATTCAAGTAACCATTCTATTTTGTTACCCTTTGAATCCTTATCATCCCCATTGTCACTGCCTTAATTCAGGTCACCATTATCTCTTGCAGGAATCACTGCAATTGGTTATCATAGTCAGGACTGTTTTATGAATAGTTGTTATTTTGGGAATCTTAAAGTAACTTAAAATAAGAAAAATACCAGTCTGTCATGGATTAACTTGATTGATTTTATTGTCTTCATGCAGCTAAGATGACACATTTGAGGCAGGTAATCTGATGCACCAGGCCTTCCTCAAAGGAGTTTGCATTTTCATAAACCTAATCAAACGCAAGAAACTAGCAGTTTCAAAAATTGTGATCAAAATCATCTTGCCTTGGCAACATGTGACTTCTATGGGATGATACTTAAATGTCCTATTGTAATATCTTGGGATTTTGTGACACCCCACCTCTGGACTTCACTAGATATATTGGTATGTGTGTATTTTTCCAGTGTCTAGCAGCAAACAACTGCTTAGAATAACATAGATTTTGTGTATCTTCTTGGAATCAGCTGAAAATAATTCTAGGACCAAGCAAATAAAGGTAACCATGTGGAGGCTGTGCTTAAGAGATTAAAAATAGCCCTAACTAGTTTGGCTCAGTGGATAGAGCGTCGGCCTGCAGACGGAAGGGTCCCAGGTTCAATTCCAGTCAAGCGCATGTACCTTGGTTGCAGGCACATCCTCAGTAGGGGGTGTGCAGGAGGCAGCTGATTGATGTTTCTCTCTCATCGGTGTTTTTAACTCTCTATCCCTCCCCCTTCCTCTCTGAAAAAAAATCAATAAAATATATTAAAAAAATAAAAATATAGAGTGGAAGGCCATTACAATCCTACAGTAGATGGGACTCCAGATCCTATGACTTAGTAAAGGATTCAAATAGCCTTATAATTCCTCTTGAAATTACTCTGAATGATATTTTTCCAGCTGGTCTTTGTGCTTCTGGTCTTGTTTTCCTTCAGCCCTTTCTTCACACTTTCACTAGAGTGATCTTTTAAAGAATTGTCATTGTAAAATATGTTAGGATAAACATCTTAACTAGCATAAAAGTCCCTCAAGTTTTGCCCATTTACTCCTTCAGCTGACTCTCTGCAACTCAAGTCTTATATGTGCTTGAGTCAATCCTGCAGTGCCATGGACTTATACACCATATCTTTAACCCTCCACAGTGTCTGGAACATTTTTCACAGTCACTAAATATTTGTTGGATGGAGGAGCTGTATTCAGATATCATACTCCCATTCATACTTGCCTTTCTTCAATTACCATCAATAGTGTTATTATATCTTGCATCCCAAGATCTGACCCAGCAATAAAACCAGCTAATATTAAGGATGATATATAGCGTAGATTGTCTAGTGAAAGACTTCATTGGTGACTATGCTTTTGATAATTACTTTTTGACTTTCTATTTTCTTTGTTTTTTGCCTCTTTGACTAACCTAACTTTGTAAGCATCTATTCAAATAATTGCTAATGAAAGAAAATTAGCAGGAAATTGATTATTTCTCTTAACATTTAAAATAATGGTATCAAACAAAAAGAGTT
>NW_027223754.1:186146244-186188744 GCF_028538775.1 Myotis yumanensis | reverse complement strand
GTATTGCCAAGTATACTTATGAACTGAGACATTAAATTACATTTTTAATTTAATGCTCTTAACCCAAGACAAATCTATTTAATATCTACTTGTGTAGACATTGTACTGGGTATTAGGTGGGAGATAAATGAGTTCAAGGAAATGAAACCTGATCACAAAAGTCTTGGAATGAAAACTAAAAAACATGCCCACAGAAACTAGAGAAAACATTTAAAATGGCAATAATTTCACAATTACACACCATCACTTGATTTTAAAATTGATAAAGGAATGAGAATTAATGGAACACTCAGAGCAGAGTGATATTTAAACAGTGAGATTTCTTGGAAGAGATGAGATTGACACAGAGCATGTAAAATAGATCAGTGGAAAAGCAAATAGTGTTCATCGACGACCTTGTCTTTATGGCGCTAATAATTCAGTCATTATTCATGTTAGTTATGCATCTACTGTGGGAATGATAAAATACACATATTAACCAGACTGACAGCATCCCAGGGATATTTCCCAATAGTTGCTTTTGCAGTTATTGAATCTTCACTATGTGCCAGAAACTGTGTTAAATGCTTACAAACATCATTATTTAATCCATATATATATATATATATATATATATATATATATATATCTACAAAGAAAGTACTATTATCCCTGGTATATAGATTAGTAACAGAAGCTTAGAGAGGTTGTTGCCGAAGGTCAGACTATTTTAGAGTGGTACTTTGCCGAACTGGTATTGATTGAAATTCATGTCTGTCTTGCTCTAAAGCTCCCTGTCTTTTCCTTAGACTGTCGTACCTGTAGCATTTTTGGTAGTTCCCAGTCTCTATCTCAAACATACCTTCAACACGCAAGGAGTAGATTTTAATTACTCTGCCATTTTCACTTATTTATTAATCAGTTTGCCAAGCATTAAGAGTACTTACTGTGTTTTAAGTGCTATGAACAAAGCTGTTGAAGATGATAAATATTCTAGGCCTCTAAGTACCCACATTCTAGTAATGGCAGAACATAACAATTGCCTTAAACATATGTTATACAAATAATTCATTTCCATGGATGCAGACAATCATTTGAGAGGGTTTCATGGAATAGGTAATATTTGACCTGAATCTTGATGGATGACTTCCTAGTTTGCCAGTTGCACAAGGTTGCCCAGATGGTGCGCCCTGGGCATGGTGGTTTCAGAGGTTTGGCGGTGCCCCCTGGACAGAGGGAAGGGTTGTTTTTCTTATGGAGGAGTGTTTGGAAAATAAGGTGAGAAAATGAACAGGATCTAAATGATGAAAGATGATTTCATATATCGAGGTAAAGGTTTGACATATATCTTTAAGGAGGTGGAGAGCCAATAAAAATATGAAGTGAGAAGTTTCTTGATTAAACCTTTTTTTTATTATTATTAAGGACAAGAATACAGAGAAGTTGACATGGAAAGCAAACTAAGAGTGCAAAAACAGAGAGGACTGATCTATAAAGCAGTGCAGAGAAGAGGTCTTCAGCAGAAAACAATTAATAGAAAGTGCTGGTTGATGGAACAGGGAACAAGTCAAGATAATTTCCAATTTTCTACTTTTGGGGAATGGTTGAATGTTAGAGGAAGACAGGAAATGGGGGAGGAAAAGTTATTTGGAGTCAGGGTTTTGTTTTTGGACATTTCAAATTTAAAGGGCTAATGGAACATTCAGGTGTGAAAGAGGTTGTTGGATTCTGGAAAAAAAAATGAGAAATAAAAGCAAACAGTGGTTTAAGGGAGGAAAATACATATATTTGTTACTGTAGTGTGTTTTTTTTGACAATATGTCTTAATATGTTAGCCAAAAGAGTCCACTAATGAGCCCTATCATTGGAGAGATGTATCCATCAGTCAAGGCAGCCTTGTCAGGGGTGGGCCGATGTGGAAAGTCTGCTCAGATAGGAATAACCATTTTGATGAACAGAGGTTGAAAATAGAAAAGAGGGGGCTTACCAATTGGAACAAGTTCCCAAAAGATGAGGAGAGTGATATCTGGAGCTCAGATGTGGGATTAGCTTTGTGGATTCATTAAATCAGTCCCAGGCATGGAGCTCGGTTTGGAGGATATAGTAGAGAACCAGAGAGACATAGACTTTGCCTTCATGCAGCAGTATGGTATGGAACACAGGCAAAAGTACTAAAGAATGTATAGCAAGTGGTGACCAATGCTATGAAGAAAGGCAACACAGCGCTAAGATAAAACATATCAGGATTAGGTACGAACGGAAGAGCCTATTGAGACTGAGTGATCAGGAAAAAATCCCAAAGAAGAGGCCATTTAAGCTGAGATATGAAAAGACAGAAAAAAAAACAAGCAATGTATGTTAAGAGCAGGGAAAGCCATGCTCAGAAGAAACATTCTGCCCAGTGTTTAGCTAAGCTACTCCATGGTATTGTTGCCTTGGCGTCCATTTTTTTTTCCCCAAGCTGACTTCAAGGACCTTAAACTGACACTAGCCCCTCATGCAAGTGCATGCCCTACATAACAGCCCACAGACTCACAAGCAAATGCAAGTTCAAGTTCCTTATATCTTCCCAACAGCCTTTATGATGAACAGTGTCCCACACCTCCCAGGACCTTCCCCTTCTGTGCTTTTCATTTATTTTAATTTTTGTTAAATTTTTTTCTATTTATTTTTGAGAGAGAGAGGAGAGAGAGATGAAAGTATAAAAACATTGACAAGCCAGTGCATTGGATTTAGGGATATATCACAGCATTAGTTCATTGGATTAACTCCTCCCAGCATTACCCAAAGTGAATGATCAATCAGATTGATTGGTTTAGGTTTTAGAAAAAATAGAATGGCTATTTGTGGGCAAGGGAGGGAGGATACTATGAAAATAATTATTGCATCCAGGGCTTCTGACCTATGGAAGAAAGAAAATGAAATTAGAAGGGAATAAATAACTGAGACAAAGGAAGGGTTCCAGAGAGTGGAGATCTTAAAAACAGGTATTGTTTTTAACACTTTTCTCCTTGACTTACATGTCTCTATTGTCTCTCTCTTGTCACGTAAGTGCAATCATATGTGTTGGTAAGACTGTCCAGGCACAGGCTGTTTTTGTGACTTGCCTAGAGAAAGAGGCAAGTGCCAGAATGTAAACCCTGGGATTTCCCCTCATTGTGTTTTTACTGAGACTTGGACCGATACCCTTGTCCCCTAAGGGCTAACGTCTGTCAATTAGGTAAGACTCATTTTAACTCGTTGGACAATTTGAATGACTTCATAAATGACAGGGCAAAAGATTGGACCCAAAGATGTGCAGCTGACTTTCACAAACTAGAATTAACTGGTCTGACTTAAAGCTTCCATTAACATAACAAAGAATAATCAACCTTCATAACATAGTTTAGTCTACCCATTTCGTTAGGTACCCAGAGCTTTGCCATCCTACTGTCTCTAGTAATCAATCATATACAGACCCATGGCCCTGTGTGTTTTGGAAAGGGTGTATGTGTGAAATTCTGGACCAAGCACATGTTGCTGGAGCAGAGCATCAGCTCAAGCCTCCTTAATGCGCATTTTTAGGTTTCTGAGTAGTATGTGACAGTCACATCTATAAAGCATACAATACTCAGTAAAATTGTCTTCCTCTTCTCTTCTCCCACAACCAGTTTTAAAATGCATATTGATCCCTAGCTGGTTTGGCTCAGTGGATAGAGTGTCGGCCTGCGGACTGAAAGGTCCTGGGTTCGTTTCTGTCAAGGGCACATGCCCCCGTTGTAGGCTCGATCCCCAGTAGGGGGTGTGCAGGAGGCAGCCAATCAATGATTCTCTCATCATTGATGTTTCTATCTCTCCCTCTCCATTCTTCTCTGAAATAAATAAAAATATATTTAAAAAAATTCATATTGAACCTGGCTAGTGTCGCTCAGTGGTTGAGTGTTGACCTATGAACCAGGAGGTCACCATTTGATTTCTGGTCAGGGAACATGCCCAGGCTGTGGGCTCAGTCCCCAGTAGGGATTGAGCAGGAGGCAGCCAATCAATGATGTTTCCTTCCCTCTCTCTCTGAAAATCAATAAAAATCTTTAAAAAACCTCATATTGATATATGCACATATATAAAATTTGCTAACTAATATCTTAGCTCTTTTCTTCTTATTTAATGTTTCAGAAATGTGTTCTAGCATATTTAGAATTCATTGCTAACTAACATCTGTTTATAGTGATAAATGGTCACATGCACATGTATATACACATGCATAAACACTTAAGTTTATGGGGCTCACACATAGTGAATATTTCTTAATTAGAGCTATCAGCTCTTAGATGTGAAGAGCTGTATCAATCCCAAGCACTATTTTTATTGGATGTAATATTCACTTTCAATTTTATTTGTATTTGTTTAGTTTTTTCTTGAACTCTTGAGAAATGAAAGTCATTTTGAGACTTACACCTAAATTTCCACTCAACTCTTATTCATTCATGTAGTATGATTTAGAGCTGTAAACATTTATTTTATGAAGTTATTTGAAGTGTATGCAATCATATACAGTTTAATCATATAATTTTTAAGACTTTCTATTGATTGATTTTAGAGAGATTTATTTGTTGTTTCACCTATTTATGCACTCATTGCTCATATTTGCATATGCCCTGACTAAGGATTGAACCTAAAACCTTGGTGAATCAGGACAAAGCTCCAACCAATGGAGCTACCTGGCCAACGCCTATAGTCACAATCTTTGTGAATTCCCTCATTCTAACTACCACCCAATTTCTGATTTCATTCTAACTACAACCCAATTGCTGATTTCATTTCCAAATACTCCCCCAATGTTCATGGATACATAGGGAACTTTCTCTTATTTGCCCCTCTGATTTTGCTGTTTTCTAATACTAGTGCATGAAAATTTCTCCTTCTACTCTATCTTTCTAAATTTCTAACTCTGATAATACCCTTCCAACTTAAAACCACAAACTCTATATCACTTGACTATTCACTAACTTGCCACTTATGATTAATTCATACTATGGAGATGGTTCTAAATCCTTAAGTAGAGAATTAACTATAATTTTAAATATTGATAATCTTTTTCTTCATAGATCCTTGCACATAGTAGGTGCTTAATAAACATTCTGAATTGATTTTCTTTCAACTGGTAAAAAGTAAAAGCATTTCAAAAATGAATAATTTTAAGAATATTTAAAAACAATTCAGTAGATTAAAAAAAATAAGACCAATATGGAAAGATAATTAAGTATTGATTAAAGTATTCATAAAACAAATGTGTTAGATTAGAGTTAATTAGTTACTAATATTCTATATTACTAATGTCTTTATTATGTTTCTCAAAAGTCCAAAAAAGAATTAGAAGGTGACTAACCAATTTAATTTTGTGAATACTAATGGATGGATGTAAATTTACTTTTTTAATGCTGCTCAGTGGGTGAACTATTTTGTACTCTTATTAGATAGAAAAGCCCTATAGGGGTGCACATTTTGAGAAAAAATTGTTACCATATATTGTCAAGAAACGGCTTTGGCCAGTGATACATATTAAAAATCACTTAAGAAACTTATTTTTAAAAAGTCTTTGAATAAATTTTAATAGTCTACAAAGAAAATAAGGCTCCTAGGGCAGACATATTGTTCATTTTCTTTTAAAAAAACTCCTTTCTCCCATTTTCCTTTCTTCCTTCCCTCCCTCCCTCTCTCTCCTTTCCTTCCTTCCTTCCTTCCTTCCTTCCTTCCTTCCTTCCTTCCTTCCTTCCTTCCTTCCTTCCTTCTTTCCTTCCAGATATGTCCATTGTATATTTACTATGTGCAGGGTTCTTAGAGTACAGAGTTTAATATGATAAACAAAATGCATTCCTTCTTGATATTTTTATTTTAGTTAAGAAGACAGATGATACAATATTCATGTAAACGAATGAAAACACAAGATAATTTAAGGTACTGATGAGAACAATGGAGGAACCAAATATGAGATGTGGTAGATGTACACAGTCTTAGCATCCAATGAATTCTCAAGGGATTAATCTAAGGAATGTGGAAGAAGAGCAGTAACGGAGAGCCTGATGGCAACACAATTGATTCTGACTATTCTTTGCCAAAACTTTAGTCTATGAAACATATAAAAACAAAGCATATCACCAGATCACCAATAATCTGATCATTGAGAGAACTTTGTTGCCATTGAGGTCATTTAGGCCACATGGTTTTCTGAAAGATTCCCTTCCAGAACAAGTAATTTATACTTTGGTAATATCAGATTGAAGACTGAATAGGTGGTGTTTTAATAGATGAAAATCAAGTTTCAGACATATCTTCAAGTTGTTTACTGTCCTTCATTTCCTCCCACTAAAATATTCCTACTAAAGCACTAAATACACAATCGTTCATAATTTAGCTAATATGTCAATAAGACTTATATGTTTCACTGAAATTTTGGTGGCTGCATCTTGAGTTTACGAACAGAACACAGCAAGAACTCAATTATAATTTCCTAGAGGCCCGATGCACGAAATTCATGCAAGAGTAGGTCTTTCTTCCCCCTGCTGCCGGCACCAGCTTCCCTCTGGCACCTGGGACCCGGGCTTCCCTCACAGCCTTGGCTTGGTCTGGAAGGTTGTCCAGAAGGATGTCTGGAAGGACATCCAGTCTAATTAGCATATTATGCTTTTATTATTATAGATTTTGCAACAATTATCTAAATTATTATCAATAGTTCATTAGCCATTAAAGTATCAGAATTTATCTCTTATTTAGCAATATAATTTTCTTAATCCCTAGATTCACTTCTTACCCTAATGTGCTTTTTTACCCTAATTTCTCAAAAAATCTAGTCCAATTCAATAAAGAGGATAGAGGAACTCAGATCCAATACAAAGCTAATAAATACATGGCCCTCGCCATGTTTTATAAAATGCAAAATACGAAAAACATTAAGAAGACAAATTATTAGTTTTGTTTTTACAAAACTTAAGCTTCCAGAGGACAAGAATGTTGTCTAATGTATATAGACTGTTCTGCACTGTTGGCAGTTAGATATTAAAATTCAATATTTACAAGTGGAACATAATTTACTGAGCCATTCCAATGCACAAGCAAATAGAATGCATTGAATATCCTGGGATTACTGAAATGCATTTTGATTTTATGCAACATCTTGTTAACTTTATCTGTTTTTCATAGCTCTTTTCCATTAGTTGGAGGGTGAGGAAAAAATTGGATCAAGGTCCTGGTTTTTAATAGTAGGCATCAACACTATGAAAAAAAATCAAAGACACATTAATAAACTAAATATTACTTCCCACTGCTCTCTGGCTACCAGGCACACACAGTTCTTTCCATTGGACTCCTAAGAGTGCCTTCAATAAAATAGAACTGTGAGTTTGACATTGCTCTTGCTCACTGCCAAGAAATTCTAAATTGAGTCCCAGTTGTTTTTCAGATTAATCCATTGGAGAGAACAGAATCTGAACACAGTATTTTACAATTTATCGAAAATTTACTTAGGCTAAAGTTAGGTTTGAGTATACGTATATATCCCTAATTATAAAACACTCCACTTATATCAAGCGCACACTCAGAACATGGCTGTTATAGACAACGTAGGCATTTTCAATATGTGAGCAAGTTTTCTGTAATGAGAACCAAATGTTTATATATAAAAAAATCCAAATCACACTATATTTTCAAAACTGGTCCGCATACAGGAATTCACCTATTTCCTCTCCTAAATCATAAAAAGAAATCTAGTAACAGCTTAGGTATTCGTGTTACATCTGGGAAGAAAATAGTACATTTTATGAAATCTTACTCAATGCTTTGTTTGAGACTTCTTCATTCATATGTCAACCTGGTAAACACACAACAAGGTACATTTTAAAATCAAAAGATGCTAGTGATTTCCATATTTGCTTTCTGATCTTTTCCAACACATTCTTGGAATAGCTCCCTGGGAAAGGCACCTCCAAGCCTTCACTGGGGAAGAATGCAGTGGGCTGGCTCCCTGGATGTGCGCTGCGTGAAGCACATTACACCTGGGCAATTCTTATTGATAGAAATTGAATGGAATTGCACTTCCAGGCTTTTTAAGGGCTTATTTGGTGCTTCATATGAGACTTTATTGAAAATAGCGCAGCTCTCGAAAACCTTTTAAGGCACTGGATGCTTTTTAAAAATCTAATAAATATGGATGGCTGATTAAGGATTGTATTTTATATACTGTATGTTAATGTTGTTTTTTTCTCTCTCCATTTTCCATCTTTCTCTTTCTTCTCTTGTGTTTTTTGATACCTTCAATAATAAACTGACACCCTGACTGGTTTGGCTCAGTGGATAGAGTGTCGGCCTGTGGACTGGAGGGTCCCGGGTTCTATTCCAGTTGAGGGCATGTGCCTTGGTTGTGGGAACATCCCCAGTGAGGGGTGTGCAGGAGGCAGCTGGTCGTTGGTTCTCTCTCATCGATGTTTCTAGCTCTCTATCCCTCTCCCTCACTCTCTGTGAAAAATCAATTAAATATAAAATAATAATAATAAACTGACTTTTTACAATGTTCTACTATTATCTCTACCAGATTCCTTCATCCCAGGGGGAACTCTACCCTTCTTTTGTCCTATTCTAATAATAAATTAAAACATTTTATTGAGAACTTAACAAAAACCAGGTAAAGTTTATTTTCTCAACAACCTTTCAGGCAGACTTTATCCCCAGTTTACAGAGTAAAAACTGAGGCTCAGGAAGCTTCACATCACAAATCTAGTGGATGGTCAGACCAATACTTGAAAGTTTTCTAGTGCTTATGGTTAGTGATGTGGTAAGTCATTGCGTAAAGTATTTTTCGTATATTGTATCCTTTGATCCTGACTTGGTGTATGAATCCCATATTCTGACTCCAAAGTTGATGTTGTTTCCTGTGCGTAAAACAACATTGACCAATGAAGTGTTTTATTGAGCAACCCTCAGATGACCTAACCATGGAAGTGAGTGACAGTCACTCTTATTACAGACACGTGTTTCATCTACGGCGCTGCACACACAGAAAACTTTCTCTCTCCAAATCTTGAACCCAGAAGATTCCATATCATTTCTCCTTCCCCAGCCAATTCCAAGTTTTAGATGGTTATAAAGAAAAACATCATTGGAAAACTATCATTTGCCGAAAACATTCTTTTCTCTTTTTGTCTTCAACTATGAATTCTTGAGTGGAAAATAGAATAGTCAATAAAGTGGCAAACGGAAAGACCTGAGCAAAGAGGCACCGAGGTTCTTGGAAAGCCATTTCCACTTGGAAGCCTACAAAGGGAGCCCAGCCAGGCTTCCCAGGCAGAGCCAAGGTCAAGTTTTCCAGAAGTGCGCTTGTCTGGTAGGGTGCTGCTGAGAGAACAGAAAAATCCGTTTCCCAGTGTCACTGTTTTATTCAGTGGGGGCTGGAGGTGTTTGATCGATGTCTTATAATATGCACGTAGGTGACACATTAAACCCTCCTTAAGTAGCACAGAAACTTATAACTTTGATGAAATTCTTGTGGCAGAGGAATAAGTGTTAGGTGAGAAGATTACATAATTGTTTAAAATTTATTTTTCAGCTACAGTGGACATACAATATTATATTAGTTTCAGGCCTACAACATAGTGATTAGCCATGTTTACACCTTCTAAAATAATCACCTAGATGAGCAATTTTCACATGCCCATTCTCTAGCTCCAAAGGAGTACTGGGAATGTAAGGATCTAGAATTTTCAACCTCTGTAAAGGAAGGTGATCTCTGCCAGTAAGGAAGAAGTATAGGGAAAGGCAATTGCATGGGCAGCTATACGAGTGGAATAATGCTAGTTGCTGTAAAAGAACAAAAAATCCATTGGCTCAAACATGATAGAAGCTTGTTTCTTCCTTGTGTAGAATTCACAATTTATTCTTTAAGAGTTCTCAGCTCTCTTCTTAACTTTCAGAGAACTAGGTTTCTCCTATCTTATGGTTCTTCTTGCTTCAACAAATGACTTTTAAGTTCCTGTGCAAGCTTGTATTAAGCTAGCTGAAGGGGAAAGAGAGTAGGGAATTTACCTGCTTCTTAAACCCCTTAGTCTGGAAGGCACATGTATCACATCCAAAGTCATTCTATGGGTAAGAGCTAGTCACTTGCCCTCTTTCCTCCCCACCCCAATGGAAAGGGTTTGAGAAACGGAAGCCCTGACTAAGCTGAATTTCCCAGCAGCAACAAAATTGTGAACAAGAGTGAATATATGAATAGGATAATCAAATAGTTTGATGGTGGAATGATTGCATTTCAAGAGCTCTGATTATGAATACATTATCATCCCAGAGGGATATCTTTAACAGGAAACCACCGGGTATATCAGCATTTTTACTAATGACTTGTTTGAGGATATATGATGGCATGCTAATCAAATTTTTAGATATCTTGAAGTTGGGAGGAAGAGCCAACACATTGGTTGAAAGTTGCAGGATTCCAAAAAAGATCTTAAAAGATAAAAATAAGGGATCGAATTGAGGATGAAATCGCTAGAAATAAATACCAACTTGTATAGTTATGTCAATATATTCAGCAGCACAAGTTAACTGGGCAAATTTTGATTTAGTTTTTATTATATTCAGAACATTGTGCTAGGCCATGTATGGAATATAAGAAATAAGGGTTAACAGCAAAACATGTTAAAAAGAAGAAAAGCAGTTTGGGGTAATTGAAACACTAATATGAATTATTAGTGTAGCGTCTCTCTCTTTCTACATATGTGAGAGTGTTTGTATATATATATGCGTGCACATACCAGTGTATGTGCACATCTTTGGCTAAATTAGAAGATGTATAAAATATAGGTCACTTCAGAATATTCCAGACTCCCTGTTTTTCAGATTGTTTTCCCTCAGATTCTTGGTATAACAATTTAAAGAGGAAAATCAACAAGCTTGATTGTTGCTGGAAGGGTATGACTAAAATGATAAGTGAATTTGAAATAAATCTTACGTATTCACTCTTCATTCATATAGGACTGAATTCCCATTTCTTTCCCCATCAAGGAAATAGAATATACGTATCATAGCTATGGTATAAGGTAAAACACAAGAAATGCTTTAAAAAATATGATGATAAAATTAGTGGAGTAAGAGAAGAGAAATTTTTTTCCAGCAAAAAGATAAGGAAAATATTTATAAAGTGGGAGGTGATTTGAGTTGTGCTTTAAAAATAGACTAGGACACAGTCAAAGGGAAGAGATGTGGGATTGTATCCCACGAATGACAAAAACTGTGAAACAGAGAGATCAGGAGAATTGTAAACTGTTTAGCACCAGCTTGAATTGCATGAGGGAAATAATAGAAGAAATGGCCATTAGTTATTTTGAGATAAAATTGAAGGTGATTATAAAATTTGGGTTAAAATATTTGAATTTTTTTCGGGAAGTAAGCAATCAACAAATCATTATATTTTTACTATTCAGATAATAAAATCACAAAGGTTTTGTACGTGTGTTTCATATAAGAAATAATAAAAAACAGCAACAAAACAAAAACCTGCAGATATTTAACCTACAGAAGAGAAAGATTATGGTCTGAAGGATTGCTATGGTAAAGAGAGATTAACTTGATCTAACTCTCTATTCATCTTTTCTCAAAAGTTCTTATACCATCCCATCCCCTAAACTAGGATCAAGAGTTAGAAATTTCAGGGGGATGAGGACACATTTGTAATACCTTAACTAATAATAATAAAATATATATATATATATATATATATAAAGTTAGAAATTTCAGTAAGGCTGTTTTGGCAGGTGGGGGGGAGGGGTATAGGCATCCCATTACTAACAAAAATACCTTAAATGTATAATAAACCAAACTTGAAAGTGTTTAAAGCTGTCTGTGACCATTTGCCAGTGCAATGAAGGAGGGTAATCAAAACAGTTAGAAATGAGACATGGGATTTCTAAGTTATTTGGTCCAAATCATAGAAGCACTATGATTTCATAAAATAGTGGAAGTTTCTTCATATTTCTACTTTTATGAAAAAAATATCATCTTCTGGAAATTTTAATTCACTTAAAATGTAGGATCTTGCCGAAACCGGTTTGGCTCAGTGGATAGAGCGTCGGCCTGCAGACTGAAAGGTCCCAGGTTCGATTCCGGTCAAGTGCATGTACCTGGGTTGCAGGCACATCCCCAGTAGGAGATGTGCAGGAGGCAGCTGATCGATGTTTCTCTCTCATCGATGTTTCTAACTCTCTATCTCTCTCCCTTCCTCTCTGTAAAAAATCAATAAAATATATTTTAAAAAAATAAATAAAATGTAGGATCTATTCTATCCATAATGACTGACTGAATATTTGCTATTAACTGAGAGCAGAGTCTGTAAAGAGATAGTAGATACATGTAACCTTTACCAAGAGCTCCATCTGGTCCTTTTCCACAATTAGCTTGAAAAGCCACACATTACAAACTATTCAAACATAAGCTATACAGGACATTGATAGGGTGGAAAACTAACAAATTGTCACTTTTACTAATTCCTTTTAGAATTAAAAATTTGGAGTCATTTTATTGCACCATTATAATTTCAATTCAAGTTACTGAAGAGAGATCAATGTTGCTCCACATCAGCATAAACTTTAAACAATTTCTAAATAGTTGTTTTGCAACAGGCCCTGCCTTATCATACAAATTTTGAAGTCTTCATTGTGTTATTGGACGGTGTCCATAATTGATACACATCTTGTTTATCAAATATTAGTTTCCCAATCTTCTTAATATAAACTCTCCAGTCACATTATTTATGCTAATTCATTATTGCCTCTCAATATTTTTTTTGGAATATCCTCCTTCTTGATTCCTAACTATAAAAATCTACCTGTTCTATAAATTTTCTGGAAATCTTCCTAACTAGTGTAGCTTATGTCAGCATTGTCCTTAAATGACCTTGACATGGTAATTATTTGTACTTCATATTTTGATACTTAATTATATCCAACTTGTGGAAATCTTCATTTTTTTCCATATTGGTCTTATTTTCCTTCCCATTGAGAATGTATATTTTGCAAAGTCAGATGTGGCTCAGTGGTTGAGCATCGACCAATGAACCAGGAGGTCACAGTTCAATTCCCAGTTAGGGCACATGCCCAGGTTGTGGGCTCGATCCCCAGTTAGTTGCGGGCATGCCAGAGGTGGCCAGCCAGTGATTATTTCTAATCATTGATGTCTCTCTCTCTCTCTCTCTCTCTCTCTCTCTCTCTCTCTCTCTCCCCCTTTCTCTAAAATCAATGAAAATATTTTTTTAAAAAAAGAAATATATCTTTGGTCTTTATCCCTATTGCTGGCTAGCACAGAACTCCTAAAACCCTTGAAATTTCCTAAGTAATAAGAGTAATAGAAGTGGTCTTTTGTTTTGCATAGCAAGTGCCTTTCAAACATGCCTGAGTTTGACTTAAATGATGACTTTTAGAAACTTCTAAGGATGGGGGTTAGATACCAGGGGAACCAACTGTGTGTTTAGAGGTTTAGAAATTTCAGCCCCACCCCTAACTCTGGGGAAGGAAGTGGGCTGAGGTTGAGTTTATCATCAATGAGCAATAATATAATCAGTCATGTCTACCCCCCATAAAAAACCCAGAAAAAGGGCATTCAGAGTACTTGTGGGTTACTGCCGAGAAGATGGTATGCCCATAGAGGGCATGGAAACTCCACTTTGCATACTCAATTATTTGCTTTGTGCATATATTCCTTTTGGATGTTCCTGAATTATATCATTTTATAATAAACTAGAGGCCCAGTGCACAAAATTTGTGAACTCAGGGGTGGGGTGGGGGCAGTCCCTCAGCCTGGTCTGCAACCTCTTGCAGTCCAGGAGCACTCTATTTGTTGGGAAATGGGAAGAAATGCATCATGGTCATTTGGATTCCTACATGACTTTGTGGAGCATGACCATCTCCTGCCCTAGCCAACCATTTTCTTTTAGATTGGTGGCTATGAGGGGAAAATGCTTCTATCTCATTTAGAACATTGCATTTTAGTGTCTTTTTAAACCAGTTTAGATTTTAACCAAAAATTCATAAAAATCATTTGCCTAACTCCAGTCTTGTTCAAATCCATCCCCTATAATTTTAAATGTGTATACTCTTTTTAAAATGCAAATATGATCAGGCCAATACCCTGTTTAAATTTTTGAAGTGGCATTTGCTTTGTTTTAATTTTAAATTTTCTAAAAAAAGCATAAATTGATTTTATAATCATGATGAAATAAATAAAATAAATCCATTAGTGACTCCCTTAAGCCTTCAAAATAAAGTTCAAGTTGCTTAACAGGGAACAGAAATCCCTTTATGTTCTGCCTTCGTTCTATTTCGAGAGTCTTAACTTTTGCCATAGCCTCATAAGCCCCAGGCACATGAATCTTTCAGTCCCTGGAGGGCAACTGGTCCTTATACATATGTGTCTTTGCACCTTTTACTCTTTCTATCTGGATACCTTTCCACGTTTTCTGCCAGGTTAATGGGTACTCATCCTTCAAGAGGTCTCAGCTCAGGTTAAATATTGCATCCTCCACAAAGCTTTTCTTAACATCTCAGTATCAATAAATTTTGCTCATATGTCACTGAATTATGTCTATATGAAGGTATACTTCACATTACAGTCTATTTCCCCAAAAGACTATGTCCATTCTTCCATTAAAAATTTACTCTCATTTAAACAAGTTCTATGCCATTTATCTACATTTTTGTGTATAGTTGATGTTCAAAGTTTTGTTTTTAAATCTTCACATGGGGGTATTTTTTATGGATTTTAGAGAGGAAAGGAGACAGAGAGAGAGAGAGAGAGAGAGAGAGAGAAGCATTGATTGGTTGCCTCAAGTATGTGCCCTGACCGGCAGTCTAACCTGCAACCTAGGTATGTGCTGTGACCAGGAACTGAACCTGAAAACGTTTGGTGTACTGAACAATGCTCCAACCAACTAAGTCATCCAGAGAGGCCCCCGTTTTTTTTAATTGAATGAAAAGAGCACACATTTTGTTAACTATAGGGTGAAAAGTGACCTTAGCTCTAAACTGTAATTTCTAAATTTCATCTCGTATTGACATCTTACTAGTATAAAGATTCAGACTAGTAGGGATATTTAAATTGAAATAGAGTTTATAATTAATATAATTAGGATCTGATTCAGAATGTGTATTTCTTTCAAGGCCAACTTTCTATAATGTACTTAGTGCTTTTTGGAGTACAAAAATTATTTTTTGTTATTAAAGAGATAATATTTTTACATGAAGTGGAGATTATAAAAATTTTAAAGTATTTTATATTACAGATAACACATGAATGCTGAAGGACTAAATGGATGATTTGGCTTTGGTAAAGATGTAGTTTATCAAACATTGAAAGATTGAATTCAGTTTATAAATATTCTGGAAAGCCAGTGCTCAGTGCCTTGAAACCAAAAAATAAAATGTAACAGTATGTCATAATCTTTAGAACTCTCTCAGTTTTAAAATATCTTTATTTGGAAGAGGATTTATAAATAACACATAAAGGGAAAAATACTTCTTTTCTTAAGCATTCATATCAAAATTCATTAAGATTTTTTATTTTAAAATATACTACAAGGTCATAAACAGCATTGTACAGGCATAAAAACAGACAGAGATCAATGAAACAGAATTGAGAGCCCAGAAATAAACCCGCACCTTTATGATCAATTCGTATTTGACAACGGAGGCAAGAACATATAATGCGGTAAAGACAGTCTATTCAATAAATGGTGTTGGTAAAATTTGACAGATATGTGCAAAAAATAAATAAATAAAATGAGACCACTTTCTTACCCTATACATAAGAATAAACTCAAAGTGGATTAAAGACTTAAATGTTAGACTCAAAACCATAAAATTCATAGAAGAAAACACAGACAGTAAAGTCTCTGACATTTCTCATAGCAATATTTTTTCTGCTCTATCTTATCAGGCCAGGGAAACAAAAGAAAAATAAGCAAATGGGACTATATCAAACTAACAAGCTTTTGCACAGCAAAAGAAATCAACACAAAATGAAAAAAAAACAAGCCACTGAGAGGGAGAACATATTCACCAATGATACATCTGATAAGGGGTTAATTTCCGAAATGTATAATGAACTCACACAACTCAACACCAGGAAGAGAAACAATCCAATTAAAATATGGACAAAGGACTTGAATAGACCCTCTACAAAAAGGACATACAGATGGTCAATAGACATATGAAAAGATGCTCAACATCACTAATCATCAGAGAGATGCAAATTAAAACCAAAATGACGTATCACCTTATACCTGTTAGAATGGCAATTATCAATAACTCAACAGACAAGTGTTGGCAAGGATATGGAGAAATGGGAACTCTCATGCACTGTTAGTGGGAATGCAGACTGGTGCAGTCACTATGGGAAACATTATAAGGTATCCTAAAAAACTAAAAATGTGACTGGCTATGACCCAGCAATTCCACTTCTGGGAATATATCTGAAGAAACCCAAAACACGAAGAGTATATGCACCCCTATGTTCATTGCAGTGCTATTTACAACAGCCATGATCAAGAAGCAGCCCAAGTGCCCATCAGTAGATGAGTGGAGTAAAAAGCTATGCACATTTACACAATAGAATATTACTTGGCAGTAAAAAATAAGAAGGAAGTCTTACCTTTCAGGAAAACATGGATGCACATGGAAAGTATTATGCTAAGCGAAATGAGCCAGTCAGAGAAAGACAAACACCAAATAATTTCACTTACATGTGGAATCGAATGTAAACAAAATAAACTAACAAACAAAATAGAAACAAGCTCATAGATAGAGAACAGACTGACTGCTGTCAGAGGGGTGGGGTTTGTGGGACTGGGTTAAAAAAGTGAAGGGATTAAATAATAATAATAATAATAATAAATCTCACAGAGACAGCAGTATCATGATTATCAGAGGGAAAGAAACGTGGGGGTAGGTAGGTGAGGGTACAGGGGGATAAATGGTTACAGAAACTTGACTTTGGGTGAACACACAATACAATATTCAGATGATGTATTATAGAACTAGACACATGAAACCTATATAATTTTATTAACCAATGTTACCCCAAGAAATTCAATAAAAACAAAATAATAAAAATTACATTTTCTTAGACTTTTTATCTTTGCCTGAGGCCTGGTTTGTACATAAGGAAGAGTTCAGTAGAAGTTATTTATATATATTTACATACTTTTACTTGTTAAGCTATTAATATAACCACATGGATATATTTTTTGCTGCAAATATAAGTGTCTATTGGTCACAGAGCAATTGTATAACCAGAGCCAGCTTCATGGGTGCACAAACAGAACGTGTTCAGGGGGCCTTTGCTAGGTTTAATGCTAGGTTATCACCATCTTGAAATGCTTAATTTTTGAACAAGGGGCCTCCAATTTTCACTTTGACTGGGCCCCCCAAATGATGCAGCCAGTCGTACATAGACTCTAAACAACCCTCCTAATTTTGAACAAATATTCTGGGAGTGCATGGCTAAACGGCCAATTTCTAAACAGCTGCCCATAAATAACAAAGGTAGGGTCCTAGCTGTCTGCCAGGCTTCGCTTGCCCAGCTAGCCATCAGGATCAGCACGGGGGTTAAAAGAGAAAGATTCGCCTAAGTGTCAATCCCTCCTGCTGGCTCAAGAGAACAAAGCTGGCAGGCAAAGTGAATCAGATAGCACACTGTGCACGCCCAGGCTTCAGAATAAAGCCGGTAGGTCTAATTTCAGCTTTCCCGGCCTTGGTAGGGTCCCTTTAAGTTTACTAAGTCGGATATACCTGTAAGCAAGCAGTCTAATGTTTTTGTGATCTTGCTACTATGAAAGTATTTAATAATAAGCCTCAGAAGTTGGGAGGTAAGAAGGAAATCTATGATGTCTAATGCCAAGGTGCTGTTCAATGTGTTGAAAGTTGATTAAATTTCCTTTTAACGCCCCTTGAAACTGACATTTTGCTACCGTTTAAAATTTTTCCCTCCAAACTATTTTTTATACCTGTGATTTAGAGTGATATACAGCAAAGCAGTGGCTATGAATTGGCTCAAAATGATTTGAGGGGTAATGAGCAGGGATTGAAAAAAGTCATTTAAGGAAAGTAAAGCTAACTTTATCCTGCAACTGCATGCCAAGGCAGGGTCAAAGATTTGAGGCTGCTCAAATAGTGCCATCCAACTTTTATCGGTTTGGAGTGATAACTAGGTTCCAGAATCCCATAGATTGATAAAAGGAAAATATATTTATATAGATTAGTGCTTTCTCAGCTATCAGTTGCAAAATTGCTTGCTATATTCATATGCTTCCATTTTTAAAGTTACATCTGTTTTAATAGAGCTAGTCTAAATTTGAAAATTAAGAAATATGGCATACTTGTGTATTTTATATCTCAAGTATCTGATTTTTAAAGAGGATTATTTTTTTCATATGTATATCTATCATAGGAAAATGTGGAAGTGATGCTAGTGATGTATTTGTTGACATGTATGATATAGAGCCTTACAATTATTATCCAAATGCTCAGATAGTACAAAATAAAATACCTCATAAGTGGAGTAATGCAATATCTTCTATAAATTGACTGTTAACTGTGACCATTACAAAATCATGTATTTAGTACCAATTGTGTACATTGTTTTTGTCTACATTATTGCATTTTTGTCCACATCAATTAAAACACAGAAATTCACCAAGTCTTTCTTTTTTTTTTTTTTTTTTTAAATATATTTTATTGATTTTTTACAGAGAGGAAGGGAGAGAGAGAGAGAGAGTTAGAAACATCGATGAGAGAGAAACATCGACCAGCTGCCTCCTGCACATCTCCCACTGGGGATGTGCCCACAACCCAGGTACATGCCCTTGACCGGAATCAAACCTGGGACCTTTCAGTCTGCAGGCCGACGCTCTATCCACTGAGCCAAACCGGTTTCGGCGACCACCAAGTCTTTCTTATAATAAGGGCCTATAATATTAACTACCTATTTTCTTTGGAGGCCAGCCCAGTGGTTCTACCTTTTTCAACCCAATATATCCTTTTTATAATTGATGTTTTAAAATGCTATTCTGTGCAGGAAGCAAAGGAAAATAAAAGAGCAGAACATCCATGTAGACACTGGAATAAAAAAAAAAAGATAAGTACTAACAAACAGGTTTATTTTTTCATAATAATAGAAAGTGGAAAATGATCTTAATTTATGCAAATATAGCCTCCCTCTTAAGCAGTGGTTCTCAACCTTCCTAATGCCGAGACCCTTTAATACAGTTCCTCATGTTGTGGTGACCCCCACTCATAAAATTATTTTCGTTGCTACTTCATAACTGTAATTTTGCTCTTGTTATGAATCGTAATATAAATATTTGATATGCAGGATGTATTTAGGTGACCCCTGTGAAAGGGTTATTTGACCCCCAAAGGGATTGTGACCCACAGGTTGAGAACTGCTGGTCTAGAGGATCCAATACATCATTGTGACAAAATCACCTTTACAAGTTTCCTAGTGGGAGGTATTGCCTCCATCAAAAAAGCTAGGCTTCCATCTGTTTGTTTTTCATAGTTATGTGATAAATAATGTACACATACTTTCTGGTTGAGGTATTGACATTAGACTAAAATGTGATAACCATTTTTATATGAATTAATAGGGCAGCTGTTCATTTACGAAAAATCCAACTTCACTGCTAATGAAGGTAAGAACTTTTAAATTGGAAATTTTAATACTATTTTATATTACCAGAGGTAGCAGAGTTGTTGGTTAAAAAGTATCATTTCAAGTTAGAGACCTGGTTCTAGTCTCAGTAATGTTTTTTTTTCTAGTTATGTGACCTAGTACACAATATTTAACCTTTCTCATATCTCATCACTTCATCTGAAAAGTGGAGTTAATAATGGTTTACAGAGGCAATATAGATTTTTAAAAACTTACTTAGCAATTAACCAAATACATATTAGTTATTGTTATTGTTAGTATTGTAAAAACACTTTTAGGTTTGGACTATATATTTCTTGACTTATTTATGAAACAAATAAATATCTGAGGCTATTAAAATCCACTAATGTCTAGTAAAGCAGATAATTAAAAACACATAGGTAAATGTGCATCATAAAAATGTGTGAGATAGAAATAAACTATTTTTTCTATTAAAATAATAACATTTTTCTATTGTTACAAACATTATACAGTAAAGTGTTTCATTTTCCTTTTAGTGTCATGATTTTGCTTTTCCCAATACTGGCTGAGAGATGCCAGAGCAACAGTCTCTGCTTTTGTCTCAATGCCAGTTAGTGATTGGACTCACAGTCATTGGTCAAGAGTAGGCAATACCTCAGTTTCCTCCGAGCCTTGCTAGTATTTTAACATATTTTAGAGTTACATTGAACATGTTCTTTTCTGTTCTTTAACATGCCAAGTGTGTAAACCGAACTTAACCCAAAGTGTTAATATTCCCAGGGTAAAGATGTGGGCACACATATAAAGTGTGAATCTTTGCTTGTCTTCCTCTGAACACACAGAATTTAAAGACATATTTCACAATACAGAGTCATTTGGAGAATGAAAGTGAAGAAACCAAATGCATCTTCCCAGAGTGGTGACTTAAACAGTCCCCTCTTCTGCCTTTAGTCACTGCAAAGCAGCTGGGCTTCAGGTTGTTCCACATTTAAATGTTATAGATTGGTAATATGGTTAGCAATGTATTCTTTTTAACAAAATCTATTACCATAACAGTCAAACATTGTGCCAAGGCCATTTATCTCTACAACTATAATATGTATTTTAGAAACCCCATTCTTCTGATGTGCCAATACCCCTCATAACCCAACCACTTCATATGATTAATGGTTAGATTGAAAACAAATTCACGAGGTTAGCCTGAATTTTAATTTTTCAACCAATCTGTTTTTCCATAGTCAGCTCTATTGGCAGTTTGGAGATTTTGCTACAAGATGGGGTTATTGAAAGGATCCTTGGTCTCTTTTTGACCAAGTGACCAAATATCTGTTGGGTCCGATGGCAGCTTTGTGGCCCTCACCCCATCATATTGCCCCACGTGAAGGACACGTGCACCATACCCAAACTTGTTCTGCTTTTTTCCTTAACTTCTGTTCTCCTCCCTCCCCAACCCCCCCTCCGCTTCCCTTATCCTGCCTTACTTTTAGTTCCCATTGCATTTTCACTACCTGGAAGCATGTATTAACTTATTCATGTTTATTGTCTGTTTCTTCAATAGAAAGTAAGCTCTTCTGGGGCCATTGTTTTGTAAGCTCTCGCCTGTGCCTGAGAAATAGCACACAGTACATATCTGTTGAAGGAGTGAACAAAGCAAAGGTTATCTTGGTTGCTACTAATGTCATCAATGCCGATATTCTTTTGTTGGTGTTGCTTCAATTGATCATTATAAAATTATACTTAAATAAAGAAGAGTCATCAAATTAGAGATTAGCTGTGGGGGAGGGCACTGGAGGGGGGCAGTATCATTATGCTATTTTACCCTGAGTGCAAATCTGGGACCAAGAAATTTTAGGAGATTAATTGAGGACAGACAACCTTCAGAAGCTTTCAATATACTCTTTTAGCATCCCAGAGAATGAAGACCTGAAACCCTTGAAAAGCAACACATTCAACCTCTCATTTCCGTCAGACAACTTTCTTAATAATATCAATCCTTTTTAGGACCAAAGACACCCCCTCCTATGCTGCCTACATATGTCCCGGGCAAATTGGCATAGCTAAGAAGCAGTCCACCCGACATTTCCAGAGTAGTTAAGGAAAAGGAACATGCAGTTGTTCTCTTCCTAGTAGCTTGGCTATCAACTTATATTCATTACAAACTTTCCAAGAAAAAAATCAAATCATGGATACTTCTAGTTCCCACAAGTTACCATTGGAAAGTTAATAAGCGAGCAGAGAACAGAAGTCACATATCTCAGGACACGGTATCTTACCAACTGTAACATACGTTGTCAGAATCAACCGATACCTTTTCTAGGGTGACTGTATTTCTCCAGGAGGTCATCATTGCATAAGCATTCATGCAATTTACATATACTTGCATGCCGCGCTCAAAACTCCTTTTATGTAATGTAAAAGATATAATGAAATCTTACAGTGGCTGCAGTCAGGCCAGATATTCAGGAAGTCTAGAAGAGGTAAGCGGGGGGAATGGTCAGTGGACCGGTGATCCCGCTTCTCTGTCTCCTTCCTTACATTAGAGAGTTCCGGTGTGAGGCAGAGAGCACAACTGGAAAGAAAGAGGATCAGAATTAATACTGCTCTTGAAAAGAGTGGTGTCTGCTAATGTGAATATATTGACCACTTAATTGGCTTAAGGCACCACACTTGGTCCCTTAAGAATTGTTTTTGAGATCCTAGATGGTACTGAAGTAGAATTCTGTCTCCATCTGGGGTGTTGGTGCCAGAATCTTTATACAAATGAACTGCTTTTTATTCTTTCCATTGCCTTCTTCTTCCAAAGAATACCAGCACATATACTTAATTCAGAAAAGCATGCTTTGGTTTCAAGTTCTTATTAAGGCTTAGAAAAGATTACTAGTATATAATTCTGAGGTTCATAATTTCCCTTTAAATAAGCTATAGGTTAATGTGTAAACCCCCCCTGCAGATTTTTTCCTTTGTTTAAATAATATCCTGTAATTCAAGCCAATATACTTTACAATAGCATGTTAAAAGCAAATAGGAAAGCAGTTTAGCTCTAAATTAAGGTTTCTCCATCCGCATTTCTACTCACTCTGGATATTTTCTGATACAAAGCTCTGGTCTCCCTTTTTGTGATGTTATTCTGCAGTAGTAAAGCCAGTAACCACAGCTTCATAATGCTAAGCACTCCGGTGGGAAACACAAACAGAGTGCATAAACCAAAGTATTCATTTCATGAGGTTTTATTAAAAGGCTTCACCTCTAAATTGAGCTGTCATACACTGTTGGGAAACTTTCTACCACAGTTTATTTTAACTATGTAAAACATTAAAGCAATGCAATTTCTTCAGCTTTTCCTATAATGGGCATGACCTCTCTTACACACTCCAAGCAATCTATACCGCATTTAATCAAATGGGCTGGAGAGTAAAATCAGGCCATATGTTTTCGCACTTTCCCCAGTTTGCAGAAATGACCCCAACCTCGCTAACATGCTGTAGCTTTCCATGTATACCCAGCAAGCTCTTTGGCGTTCTTACTGAGAAGCTATACCGCA
Source organism: Myotis yumanensis (assembly GCF_028538775.1). NCBI lineage: Eukaryota > Metazoa > Chordata > Mammalia > Chiroptera > Vespertilionidae > Myotis > Myotis yumanensis. The sequence goes on along the minus strand of NW_027223754.1, from coordinate 186,165,544 downwards.
CGATTCAAAGATCTCCTTCAGACGAGAAGGACATTGGGTAATTTATAAATCATTCATTTGTGACACAGCTTCATACAGCGTCTCAAGGAATTACATTAGCTGCTTTTGCAGTTCCCTCAAATGTTGCTTTCGCTTGGCAGTGTCATAGGTCATTACCGATTTTTTCCCTATGTAAGCAATACCAACTTTCTATTAAAAATACTAATTTCTACCCTACCACAGTGTCTTTTGAAGTAGCGTGTATATTAAAAAAAAAATCAAGTTGCTTTGAAATATTAAAGGAATATATTTAACTAAAGGGTTTTCAGACAGGTTGTTTTTCTGTATTCCTGATGACAGACAGATTTGAGCCCACAAAGTCAATAGTAAATTTTATTAAAGTCATTATTTTCCTGTTACAGGCCTCGTGCTTTAAATAAACTACAGCTGACAATGCTGTCGCACATACTGTCATACTGCAAAATGTCCCCTCTTTATTACCGCAGGGACAACTCATTTAGAACTTTGAAAGTGTTTTCACGATGGAGTTGCTCATTTGCAGAGCTGGCCTATGGCTGTGTTTAAAGAATGTGGTTGATACTTCCCTTTTCTTCTAAATATTCTAGAGAAGAAAAAAAATCAACTTGCCAACACAACATTTTTAGGATAAAGATGAATGTCCCTTCTCCCTGGATAAAATATATTTCAATCACTCCATATTACTGGGCTCTGACTATGGATGACATTATTTTTTTTCACATTGTGTGTAAGCAAGGGCAAAGCACTTGACATCTACCTAAAATTAGGAATTTTAACTTTCCCACAAATTACATTCTTTAATGAATACCCCACCTCCTCTGCATCATCTTCTTGCTCAACATAACCTTGAGTATATGAATGTAAAATTGCTAGAAATCAAATAATCATCCAGAAGACATTTTTAGGAAAAATCAGAAGGAATATGTCCATTGTTTTGGACCCATGGCTTATTATTCCCAGTTGTGCTCATTAACTCCCTTATAACCCACCTGTCTCACCGTCCTTTAACATATATTGCAACATTTTAAAATGGATTTTCTTTTCTTTTCCACATACACCCACACCCCTATGAAGGAGAAGGGAAAGGACCAGAGGGAAAAACAACTTGCCTTTACATTTGAAGTCAGATGTAATCAATGCCACTAAATCCACAGGCATTTCTTGAACTCTTTTCCTATTTTAAGATGTTTCTATAAAGTATATCTATACTGATCAGGACTATCAAATCCAGATAAATCTTTACACTACAGTCTTTAAGCTCAGTCAGAATGACCAGACTCTCCTTTCTTCCCTTTGGAGAAAACACCTGAGCAGGAGAGGCCAGATGCGTCGTCAACTGTCTGCACGGACATGGTTGGTCCTCTCCTCTGCCCTTCAAATCTGCCGGCGTTTTACTTTAGCTTATGCTGCGTTCAGACCCAGAAGAAAAATGAGAAGATGTATGTAAACCCTTGTCCTAGACTAATAAAGGCTTGATCAATGGCATGTCTTTGATTTCAAATCGAGGTCTCTCCTGTTCGATCTTTAGTCAGCAATCTTTGCTGCCGGTCTGTGCCTACATTCAGAGATTGTTGGTATCTATTTCTGTGGCCTTTCTGATCAAGTGAAATAGGATGGAGACCATACACTGTTTTCTCTTTGAAGTGGAAAATAACTCATATAAATGAGTAGCTAATAAGATCCATCCCTCTAAAAGGATAAATATCATTTAGTTAAAAAAAATTCTAATTTTTTCCTGGTTTATTTTTTTATTATCATACGATAACTAAGCTATGTCTAGATGTTTTGTACATAAATAGCTCCCACTTCCCACTACACATACACATATTCCACATACACATATACACATACAACACAACTCATGACCTAGTCAATAACTATAACAACCACGAATTTCCCCACAGTTCATAATCCCAGCTAAACCGCAATCATTGGAGTTCCTTTTACCACATGGTGTGAACTTAGATGGTATCAAAATGCCTGATTTATGATGTGTGTGTTACTGTTCAGTTAAAAGTGCTTTTCCTATTTTTTCTTATCAATAGAAAACTTTAAAGATATTTAAAAGCAATGCCTTTAAACCTTCTGGCTGCCATAAAGCAAAAATGGCAGGTGGCTATATGAAAGTGGTAGGATACATTTAAAGGACATCATTCATAGGGAAAAGGTGTATCATTGCTTAGAGCCCATTTTACACTTCCTCCTGGGAAGAATGTGTTTTGGGGTGATGTGGGTCTCTTTCCATTGCCCAGTGCGAACATTAGCTGCTTTATAGAGCAATGTTGTTATTTTTAAGGAAGATGGAAAAATGAAACATTAGAAAAGCTCAGCAATAAGGAGAGCTGAGTCTGACAACGATAAAGAGACCAGAAGTGTCAACTTAAAGCCACAAATTACTTAAATAAATAAAAAAAGATTAAAATGCTTTACCATTAGGCAACCTTTTTGAGAAGCAGAGGAGAAGGAACCTAATGCTCATGAAACAAGACTAATTAAGGAAAAGGAGAGAAACATATTATGTTTGCTACCCCAAAGAGGTTATATGATGTGACTCAGGCATACTTGTTAAAGGGGAGACAATACTTCGATGTTCAGAGCAGATAAAAAATTATAAATATTGTGACTATGAGCTGCTCAGACAAGTCTCTAAAACCTGTTGCAGTAAGAAGTTAGGTTCAGAATAAACAATACAAGTGGCTCTTAACCTGTACCGTCTCCATTTGGGCTCCTTCATGGGAAGTCACTAACCTGCCTTCCTTCTTCCCATCTCTCTTGAATTCAGTGGCCACTGAGAACCTCCAAATGTCCAGGTGTCATCAAGGTGAAGCTATTACATTTTTTCTCATTAAAGGCAAAGATTCCTGATGTGTGTCACTCCAAAACAGAAACTACTCATATTTAAGACTGTAGTTGAAATTGCTATGCAGATATTATGATAGTATTATAATAAAGTATGATAAATACTTTAGGAAGACATGGTTGCTTTTTACTCAGGAAGCTAAGCTTGTGTTTATGACAGACAGTAATAATGCGTCCTGGGTAGCAGTTAACCTATCACGATGTCACAGGTTCTTAGAAATTTAAGCTGGAGGGCAAGCCCTCCCACTTTACTAATGAAGAGTCGAGGCCCCACCAGGAAGGATTTGCCTCGGTGCTTGGCACCCATCAGCAGCAGAATGGATGGGAAAAGTTTATTGATGTGTTTGTATCTCCGCCTGGTGCTCTGATAGTGTAGGAATTAACCCATTCTTCCACATGATTGTTATTTCAACCTAAGTGCACCCTAAACGTGATGCGCAGTCCCAGAGGCAGAACGGACATTTTTAGATGTCTACGCAGAGAGAACACTGAAGGCTGGTGTCAGAGTGAAAGTAATCGCTTGCTTGAATGCTGTTAGTGTTTTTTATTCCAGTGATTCACAGAGACAGAAATGGAAGCCCCCCTCACTCCTGTCTCTGGTGATACTATGCCTAATTATCATGTTTCATCATTGTTAGCCTTCCTTCCCCCTGATAAACAATTAACCAGTATTAATTTTTAATTTTGGACTCATCTTTCAGTTGTGCTTCTGATATCTTTGGAAGCAGAGTGAAGAGCATTGAATTGAATAGGCTATACAGTTGATTTTATTAATTAGTAGGGAATATTTATTAAAACAATAACAGCAGTGGATCCCAGCCAGTGTGCCCCAGTGGACTGGGCATCGTCCCATGCCCAACCAAGAGGTTGCCAGTTTGATTTCTGGTCAGGGCACATGCCCAGGTTGTGGGCTTGATCTCTGGTGGGGGGCATGCAGGGGGCAGCTGATCAATGTTTCTCTCTCACTGATGTTTCTATCTCTCCTTTCCTCTCTAAAAAATCAATAAAGATATATTTTTTTTAAGTAAGCAATGGAAAAGAGAAAAATGTTAATTCAGTCTTTATGGACATTGCTAATTTTGTGAATTATTATGAAATAATTTGACATACAGGCCTATAAGTATTATTTACAGGGTTATACAAAGGTATATAAGTATTATATACAATATGTATATGTATGTACATATAATGTGGAAATATTATATACTATTCATATTATTTAGTGATATAATTAGTACTCACGGGGTTATACAAAGATATATAAACTCTGAAAGAAAATATGTAAACCAGTTTTACAATTATCATAAAAATAATGTTTTTACATATATGCAAGAGGATCCCACTGTAAAATAGAGAATGGACAGTTTTCAGGGCTGTTCCCTCATGTGCTCGGCACCCACCCTTCTATGCCATGCTTTGTGTACATAAGACCTTGGGATTTCCTGCCCAAATTGTCCTAACCCTTCCTCTGGTGCCTGAAAACCTACCTGCCTGGATCCAATCTTCCAAGGACAGATTGCACTCATTGTAGAATTTTTTTTTTTTAATATTTTTGGATCACAATTGAACATAGGTAATTGAAACCACAGAAAGCAAAACAGTGGATAAGGGGATACTACTGCAACTCACTTTTAAATTATCTACACTGATAATAGACAAATATGTAAATGGACCATACCTCTGCTACGCCCCACAGTCAATCAGGAGGGAATATGCAAATTAGCAGGACAAAGATGGTGGCAACCACCCAGCCAGCCAGAGCAGGCGGGAGGCTTGGGTTGGCCCCAGCGATGGAGGAATCCAAGCTTCCCACCAGCCTGGGCCGGCTGCTGAAGGAGGGGCCTGTGGGCGGTGGCCACAGAGCCGGCCTGAGCATGCAGGAGGCTTGGGTCCCTGGAGCTGGCCACCGAGGGAGGGGCCTGCAAACGGCCCAACAGTCGGACATCCCCCGATGGGTCCCAGATTGGAGACGGTACAGGCTGGGCTGAGGGACACACCGCCCCCCCGCCTCGTGCACGAATTTCGTGCACCAGGTCACTAGTCATTGAGATAATTCAAAAGTATCCTATATAATACAAGGGTAATATGAAAATTGACCCTAAGGTCAATTGAGGGTCCCTGCTGGGAGGGGTGGCCAGACTGAAAACTGCCCTTAGCCCCCTACCCAGGCTGGTCATGCCCCCATGGGGTGAGGGTCCCCACTGAGAGGCGTGGCCAACCTGCAAACAGCCATCAGCTCCTCACCCAGGCTGGCCAGGCACCCCAGCAGTGACCCCCACCCTGAAGGGGGTGTGGCCAGCCTGAAAACAGCCCTCAGCCCCTCACCCAGGTTGGCCACACCCCCCAGGGGGGACCCTCACCCCATGGTGGCCTGCAAACTGCCCCAGCCCTTTGCCCAGGCCAGCACCATCTCCAGTGGGGACCCCCACCTTAATGGGGGCGTGGCTTGGCTGCAAACCACCACAGGCCCCTCTCCCACTCTGCCCTGTCCCCCAAGGGAACCACCACCCTGATCCTGGACACCCTTCAGGGCAAACCAGCCAGCCCCCATCCGAGCACCAGTCCTATATCTATATTAATAAAAGGGTAATATGCTAATTTGACTGGGAGACCTTCCAGGAGACCTTCCGGATGTTCTTCTGGACAAAGCCATGGTGGTGGGGCCGAGGTAGAGGTGGTTAGGGGCCAAGAGGGGAGGGCAGTTGTGGGTTATCAGGCCAGGATGGGACAGCAGTTGTGGGTGATCAGGCTGGGGGCGCAGTTGGGGGTGATCAGGCCAGCAGTTGGGGGTGAGCAGGCTAGCAGGGGGGCAGTTGTAGGTGATCAAGCTGTTGGGGGGGCTGTTTGAGGTGATCAGGCCAGCAGTTGGGGGCGAGCAGGCTGGCAGAGGGGGCAGTTGGGGGCGAGCAGGCTGGCAGGGGGTGAATTGAGGGTGATCAGGCTGGTGGGGGGGGGTAGTTGGGGTGAGAAGGCTGGCGGGGGGTAGTTGGGGTGAGCAGGCTGGCAGGGGGCCAGTTGGGGGAGAGCAGGATGGCAGGCAGATTGGTTAGGGGCAATCAGGCAGGCAAGCAGGTGAGCAGTTAGGAGCCAGTAGTCCTGGATTGCGAGATGGATGTCTGACTGCTGGTTTAGGCCTGATCCTGATGGGTCCCAGATTGGAGAGGGTGCAGGCTGGGCTGAGGGACACCTCGTGCACGAATTTCATGCACCGGCCACTAGTCATTGAGATAATTCAAAAGTATCCTATATAATACAAGGGTAATATGCAAATTGACCCTAAGGGCTGAACAACTGGGAATGACCAGTTGCTATGATGAGCACTGACCACCAGGGGGCATACACTCAATGCAGGAGCTGCCCCCTGGTGGTCAGTGCACTCCCACAGGGGAAGCTCCACTCAGCCACAAGCTGGACTGATGGCTGCAAGTGCTGCAGCAGTGGCGAGAGCCTCTTCTGCCTCCATGACAGCGCTAAGGCTGTCCGACTGTGGTTTAGGGAGCAGACCTAAGCCCTCAGTCAGACATCCCCTTAGGGCTCCCGGACTGCCAGCTTAGGCCTGATCCCCCTGTGGACCGGGCCTAAGCTGGCAGGTGGACATCCCCTGAGGGCTCCCGGGCTGCCAGAGGGCATGGGCTGTGTCGTTGGACCCCCTCCCCTGCGAGTGCACAAATTTTTGTGCACCAGACCTCTAGTTTAAAATAAAATGAAATGAACAAGCCATATATCAACATTTGTGAGATTCCTCTAGAGCAGTATTTGAAGGAAATTTATAGCTGAAGTGCTGACATTAAACAAATTTCAACTAGATGTTTTCACCTCTGCCTTAAAAAATTTGAAAAAATAACAAATGAAACAAAAAATAAGAAAAAATATAAATAAACCCAAAGTGTGCAAAGAAATATATGAAGATATAAGCATTAAAGTGGAAGATAATTAAGCAAAAAACCAGAAAAACAATAGAGAAAATCATTGAAACCAAAAGCTGACTTGAGAAGATCAATATAAGTAATAAACCTATAACCATACTGATGATAAGTAAATGAGAGCAGACACAAATATATAATATCAGGAGTGAGAGAGGTGAAACCAATACAGATTATATGTAAATTAAAAGGATGATAGGGAAATAATTTGAAAAACTTTATGCCAACAAATGTGACAACATAAATAAAATATATAATTCCTTGAAGAATAATGGCAAATCTCACTAAAATAAATAAAATTAAAAACCATACATCTACTAAAAATTTTAAATTATATTTAAAAATATTACCATTAAAAAATTTTAGGCCCAAACAAAGAGATTACAAAAAGAAAAAGCATAGAGCAATATCTTTATGAGCATAGATGTGAATATTCTAAACACAGTTTTAGCAAACCAACTTCAACATTACTTAAGAAGATAAATACCTCCTGACCAAATGGGCTTTATTCCAGGAATGATTTAACATCTAAAAATGATCAACATAAATCAATGTAATTCACTATGTGATAGATTAATAGATTTTTTATAAAAATCTGATTGCCATCTCAACAAATGCAGATAAAGTATTTGACAAACTTAGAGTAAAACTGAAAAAAATATGTTCAAGATCTGAACACTGAAAACTATAAAACACTGCTGACAGAAATTAAAGACAAATAATTGGAAAAATATATCATATTCATGGGTCAGAAGACACAATATTGTTAAGATTCTAATTTTTCCCAAATTGATCTGTTGAATCAATACCCAATCAAAAATGCAGCCAAGTGTCTTTGCAGAAGTTGACAAACTGATTTAAAAGTTTAAATGGCAATAAAAATGATATCAGATAGTGCAAACAAATTTGAAAAAGAAAATCAAATTGGAAGCCTAACTTTACTTGATTTCAAGGCTTTTTGTAAAGCTACCAAAATTGAGACATCATTATAGTGATATAATGATAAATAGATCAATGAAACAGAATAGGGAATCTATTAACAGACACACATGTAAGATGAGCTCATTTTATGACAGAGATACCAAGATAATTCAGCAAATTGATACTAAGACAAATGGTACAAAAACTATTAGGTATCCATATGCAAAAACATTCACTACAATCCATAGCTAGTATGATATACAAAAATTAACTAAAAAAACAATTTTGAAGCTAAATATAAAATCTAAAACTGCAAAATTTTTAGAAGAAAATGAGAATATTTTGATTTGGTGTTAGGCAAATATTACTTAATTATGTCAACAAGAGTACAATACATTGAAGAAAAATTATGATAAATTGGACTTCATCACAATGAAAAAGACCTGCTTTTTGAAAGACACTGTTAAAAGACTGAAAAGATAAGCCAGAGATTGGGAGAAAATACTTGAAAAACACCTATCTCATAAAGAACATGTATCTAGAACTTTTCTCTAGTTGTGAGAGAACTCTTACAACTCAATAATAAGAATATAAATAACCCAAAAGTTAGAACAAGGTTGAATAAATACTTTGCCAAAAAAGATAAGATATAACAGATAAGCATATGAAAAGATGCTTAACATCATTATTTACTAAAAAAATACAAATTAAAAGTGGAATGAATATCACTACATACATTAGAATGACTAACATTAAAAAGACTAATCTTACCAAGAGTTAATGAGGCTACGAAGCAACTGGAATTCTCATTCATTGCTGATGAGAATATAAAATGTTATAATCACAGTGGAAACCAGTTGACATTTTGTTAAAAAGTTAAACATGTCATTCATATGAACCAGTCATTCTACTCCTGGAGAAATATAAACCTATGTCCAAACAGGAATGTTCGTGGCAGCTTTATTTATAACAAGAGGCCCGGTGCACGAATTCGTGCACCAGTGGGGTCCCTCGGCCTGGCCTGCAGGATGGGACCAAAACCAGCTTTCAGTCATCCCCTAAGGGGTCCTAGATTGCAAGGGGGCACAGGCCAGGCCAAGGGACCTCACTGATGGACAATTGGGGCCGGTGAGGGATGCGAGAGGTTGGCCAGCCAGGGAGGGACCGTGAGAGGGCTCCAGGGCATGTCTGACCCATCTCACTCAGTCCAGATCACCTGGACCCCAGCAGCAAGCTAACCTACTGGTGAGATCGTCTGCCTCCTGGTGGTCAGTGCACATTATAGCAACTGGTCGACGGTTGATTGTCTGCCACCTGGTGGTGAGTGCACGTCATAGTGAGCAGTTGAGCGGACTTAGCATATCATTAGCATATTACACTTTGGTTGAACAGATGACTGGACACTTAGCATATTAGGCTTTTATTATATAGGATAGTGTCAAACTGGAAACAACCAAAATGTTCATCAATATGTGAATGTATAGACCTAACGGGTTTGGCTCAGTGGATAGAGCGTCAGCCTGCGGACTAAAGAGTCCCAGGTTTGATTCCAGTCAAGGTCATGTACCTTGGTTGCGGCACATTCCCAGCGGGGGGTGTGTAGGAGGCAGCTGATCAATGGTTCTCTCCCATCAATGTTTCTAACTCTTTATTCCTCTCCCTTCCTCTCTGTAAACAATCAATAAAAAATATTTTAAAAAATACGTGAATGGATAAACAACTTGTAATATATCCATACAATGAAGTTCTATCCTATATAATAAAAGGCTAATATGCAAATAGACCAAACGGCAGAAGAACCGGAACAACCAAACAACCGGTTACTTATTATGTGCACTGACCACCAGGGGGCATGCGCAAAACATGGCAGGCGTTGGCCACAGCTGGATGGTGAAGCTGGTGGTGGGGGGAGGGGGCGCCAGACCAAGGTGGGGCACTGGTCGATGTCATCGGGGCAAACCTCTGATGGTTACTGAAAATTCTTTGCTCCCATGTGCCACGGTCCCGCCTGGCTCTCACATCTGCTGCTGACGCCGACCCCGCTCGCACCCACTGCCAGCGTACAGCACCGGTCCCAATCACTCAACGCCATCAGTGGGTGTAAGCGGGGCTGGTGCCGTCAGCGTGTTGGAGCAGCGGCAGCGGGAGCAGGCCTGCCGGCAGAGGGGACTGGGGGCCGCAGCAGGAGGGGCCAGGCAGGGGAACAGAGGATGGGCCGAGACCCATCCCTGTGCCCACTGCAGCCTTGCAGCCCACAGTTCCTTTCAAGGTGCACGAATTCGTGCACTGGGCCCCTAGTTTAACAATAAAAAGGGATAAACATATGCAACAGATGAGTCACAAAATAATTATGCTGAGTGAAAGAAGCCAAACAAACAACAATATCTACTGTATTATTCCATTTATTAGGAATTCCAGAAGATCAAAAACTGATGTATCATGAACAGAAAGCATATACATGGTTGCCTGCAAATGAGAAAGGCTGGGAAGGAGTGATTATCAAGAGGCATGAGGAATGATAGATATGCTTATTCTCTAGATTGTGATGATGTTTTCTTAGGTATACACACTTGTTAAAATGTATAAGATTGAAGACTTTAACTAGTTTATTGTATGTCAATTAGGTCTCAGTGACCTGTTAAAAATCATTATTAAGATGAATTTGATTTATTCCTCTCTCTTTTTTGTGTTCTTTAGGCACTTGGAGAGTTAAAATTTTGTATGCTTATGTCCTAAGGTTTTCCTTAAGGACCTTGACTTTCCAAGTTTACCAGAAGAATCCAAGACCAATTTTCACTGGTCTTATTGCTTTAATTTTGTCACAATTAATGTGCCAGGCATTGTTTTAAGTATTTTATTTACACACTTTTATTTGATTTTCCTCTTCCTTTCTTTTCTTTCTTTGACTGTAACTCTCTGGTTAAGCTCGCCCCCCCCCCCCAAACCAATTCTATAAGTAGTATATACAATATATTTAAAATTTAGGGTACTTCGCATTAGTTTTCCCGGCCGGGGTACCAGGACTAATAAAACAAAATTTGGATTTTCTAAAATTTATATTACATGAAAACCAATAGAGAAATGTTTAATTTATAAAAAAGTAAGGCAAAGATAGAATTTCAAAGTACAACTTATTCGACCTAGAGAGAAGTTTAGTATATAGAGATTTCTGAACACATAAATCTTTACTGTTTTCATTGCTCCCATTTCCTCTAGTAAGTCTTCTAGAGTCAAGGATTGTCACTAGTCCATTATTAGTATCAGCTCTTCCCTTCAAGGAATGTTGCTTTCCTGTTGCTCTACTCTAGTATCTGCTCTTTTCATTACTATACAAGTGGCTTCCAATTATTTGGTGCTCTCACCTTGGGAACTATCCACCCATGTCTGTGTCTCTTTCTTTCTGTTTTAAATGCACATCTTCTATTTATATTCAGAGTTTCTACTGTAATTACTTACTAGTACTTTTTTGGTAGTGTACATTGATGGGCATAACCTAAACCCATTGCATTTATAGATTCTTACCAAATCACCTTACAGTTCCTATCTGTCCTGGGGTTCTTTGAAGATGTATTTTAGTTTTTTAAATATATTTTTATTGACTTCAGAGAGAAAGGGAGAGGGAGAGAGAAACATTAATGATGATGGAGAATCATTGATTGACTGCCTTCTGTACTCCCCACACTGGGGATTGAACTCGCATGCTGGGCATGTGCCCTGACCAGGAATTGAACTGTCACCTCCTGGTTCATAGGTTGATGATGCTCAACCACCGAACCATGCCGGCTGGGCTGAAGATGTATTTTAAAGATGTATTTAGATGTCTCCCAATTTAAATGGAGCATGAGGATGGTTAACAATAAAAGTCTAAATTGTTATGTAGAGAAACGCTAGCACTCTTCTCTGCAATTATCATAAGTCATTTTCCCTAGGAAAAATCTTAGAAAATATTTTGCTTTTACTGATTAGCTAAATCCTCCAAAGGAGGAAAACTGGTTTATACATGTAGAAATAACTTCATTTCATTAGAGTACAATATGATATATGGTACCCTAGCAAATACTAAAAGCGCCAGTGAATTCTCTTCAATACCTGCATCCTACAAATGTTGATGAAAGACATCAATTTGATGAGAAATCATTCTATGTAACTTAGTTTACATTTAGTTTGAAATAATAATATAGCAAGTTTTGTCTACATATCTCTTAGCATTTTAGAGGTGGACATATGATTGGTGATTGGCTATTTCAAATCTCAAGTGGTAAATTTAACTAAGAACTGCATTAATGAGTTTATCTGAAAATGACCACTAAGTGAGGAATATATGCACACGTTCCCATAGTAATTTCTTCCTATTTATCATCTGGACATTTCCATCCTGGTCTAAGTATCATCCCAGAGTTGTACCATGCAATCTAGTTATTCTAATTTTGAAATTGATTAAATCCAGCAAGCAAAAACACTCCCTAGATGCCATTCATGGAAAGTTTCTTTTAAGCTGCTTTTGAAATTGTATATTGGTATTTTAATACTAACACTCATTTTACTGGTTCTCTTAGATTCCTGTTTTATTTCAAATGCAAGTGAAAAAAAATCAAGAAAATTTTGCAACAATGATCTCAGAAGGTACTAACTATAAGTTGAAAAAATTTAGTGGACTACTCAATAATAACGTTGTCCTAAGGAAGGCAGTATGAATGATGGAAGATTATTAAGTTACTAGAAGCCCAATGCATGAAATTCGTGCAAGAGTAGGTCTTCCTTCCCCCTGCTGCTGTCACCGGCTTCCCTCTGGCACCTGGGACCCCAGCTTCCTTCCCAGCCCCAGCTTCGTCCAGAAGGTCTTCCGGAAGAATGTCCGATCTAATTAGCATATTATGCTTTTATTACTATAGATGATCTTATCACATACAATGCTAATTTTCCAAATCCACTAAGAAAGGTTTTAAATTAGTAACTTTTCTACCATTATCAAAGTTTAAGTGATAATTACTACCTTCAAAATGTTTACATTCAAATATGGTCTATACAAAGTGGAAATGCATCATTGATAACCAATATGTTAAAACTAATGACGCGGTGCACGGATTCGTGCACATTGAAAGGAAATTAATTAGAAGGTGGCCAGCAGGGCCGGACTGGGCCAGATGGGCCAGACAGGCCCTGGAGCCAACCTCCCGCAGTCCCTCCCTGGCGTCTGCGGAGTGAGTGGGGTCCCTCCCGGCAGTTGGGGTCCCTCAGCCTGGCCTGTGGGGATCAGGCCAAAACTGGCTCTTCAACATCCCCTGAGGGGTCCTGGAGTGCAAAAGGCACTCTGCAAAGTTGCTATTGTACAGGGTGTGGAACACAAATGCAAGTGTGCAGTAAACCAGATTCGGGGCGACAGTGCCCCAGCAACTACATAACCCATGGCTAAAGGTGGAATGGCACAGCTCTGCAAGGAATCGGACTTCCTCTTCTCTGGTTTCAAGATGCATCACCCAAGAACCGCTGCTGCCAAGTCACTGAAGCTCAGCAGCTCCTGCATTGAGAGTCTGCCCCTTGGTGGTCAGTGCATGTCATAGCGACTGGTCAGATGGATGGAGGGACACTCACCATATTAGCCTTAAATATATATAGATAAGCTACTAGGTTGGTGGGTGTGGGGAGGCAAAAGAAAGTAAAGGAAGAATAAATGGTGATGGAAGGAGATTTGACTTGGGGTATGAACACACAATACAATATACAGATGATATATTATACAATTGTACAACTGAAACCTATATAATTTTATTAACCAATGCCACCTCAATAATTTAATAAAATTAAAAAAATAAGAATAATAAAGGAAATGTTAAACTAAAAAAAAAAACTAGGTTAACTAATTATTGTGAATGCCTCAGATTAAAGCTTTTCTGCTACCTTTGCATAATTTAAAACTGAGGTAATTTTATTATTTTATCTAAGTTTGTAGCTCTTCCTTGGTCATCCTTCCCAATTTTCCATTTTGGCCTGTATATATCTGCACACTTAAAATTTTACACAAGAATACTTTAATGTAGTACATGTAGACCAGACAAGTCTCAATGTAAGCTTGTGTCACTGCAAAACCATCAATTTGTAGGCTAATAAGTACAAATGAAATATGTTGGCTATTTTTTATGATATTGAATTCTATTTAAGGCACTTAAATTTTATGGTATTTTTGATGGATTAATTATAAAATTGCTTTAAATACTTCTGGGGCAGTATGTTTTAATTAGGCCAACTTCACTTTTGATCTCTTTTGTCAATATAAAGGCAGGGATAATTAATATGTATTTTTTCAGCCTCCCTACAAGTAGAAGTAATCATATTACCTAGTTTTATACAATGAGACATATACAAAGATATTTTTTAAAGTTTCCTAATAAAAGGGACAGATCTTGCTGCTTCATACTTTTTTTCCTGCTTTGATTTATATTGTGCATGGAGCTGCAGCAACCATCTTGTCTTTATGAGGTTAGGCAACAAAATGTGCATGAAAAATCAATGTGCTAAGGAAGGTAGAACAGAAAGATATGAAGATCCTGGGTCAGACATGGCACCAATGAGTAGATACACCTCAACTTGCTCTAGCAGACTATTGCAATGTGTGAGATCATTAAACATTTAAGCTTTTCTTTTTTTTTTGGTTGGCTTTTCTAATACTTTGAGTAATAATATTCTTAATGCCAGTGTTCTCTCTCTCTCTCTTTTTATTTAAGTAGAGAAACTTCTACTCAGATAACTCTTCTTCAATAGAGTGAGTAGTCATACACAGGTATTTTAACATAGGTTATAGAATGATTCATTAGTCAAGAATCTGTTTGTTCTGTTTATATTTGCTAAGTGAAAAAGTAAAGGGTTATTTGAAGTGTTAGTTGGGAAGTCACATTATTGCAAAGAAGAAAATCATTAGCATAATTAAAAATACAATTGGTGAGAAAATAACGACTGTGTTCAAGGTTATTGAATAAAAAGTTAATAGCAGATATGACTATTAAAGGAAAAATAGTAATCATCAAAGAAAAATGACTAGTTTAAGAAAAACATTGTTTTGTGTGTTTGATCAGAGGTTTAGCATCAATGTTGGGTACTTAATTTAATTCAATTCAGAAATAAGGTTTTGAATTTGCTTGAGAATGTGGTGAAAATGTTGCTCCTGGATATTTGTTACAGGTTAGGGATGATTCACAAATTCAAGGCCCATTTGAATGTTGATTATGTCAAAACATGGCAGATATGGTAGCTGCAAAACTGTTGATTTCACTCTTTAAATGATAAGAGACAATGACTGTGAATTAAAATTATATACCATTCTTTCATCCTAATTCATTAAAATTATGTGTGTTCACAGGACTTCTAGTTGCACTCTTGGATCATTAGAATAGAATCATACCTTAGGAATCATCATAATGTGAGCTTGTAAGTTTAGGTACTGCTGGTAAAATTCTGACTCTCTCTGAACATAAAATGAGAATAGTGTTGAAATTGGTTTATTTTTTTAATATACAGAAAAGAGTTCATTGTGGCTGATTTGTCTGGACCAATCTCAGTTGTGGTGGATCTCGCCATAGAAATTACATAATTACAGCTATTGTAACATTTGGTAGAATCCCTGCTAATTGAACATTGACTGATACTTCACATTAATGTCTGGCAACTAAAAAAGTAAGTAGCTATTAATATCTGTGACCAGTGAAAACAGGTTAAGGGGTGAGGTGAATGTAAGGATAGATATGCATACACTGAAGAAGATATCTATCCTATATAATAAGAGAGCGGTATGCTAATTAGCCCATATATGCTAATTAGTCATGACCAGTATGCAAATTGACCATCACTACAGCACACAAGATGGCTGCCTCCATGTGGTCAAAGATGGCCGCCACAACATGACCTGCAGTGGAAAGCAGTTGGGGGCAACCAGGCCTGCAGGGGAGGGCAGTTAGGGGTGAACAGGCTGGCAGGGGAACAGTTAGGCATCGATCAGGCTGGCAGGGGAGTGGTTAGGGGGTAATCAGGCTGGCAGGCAGAAGTGGTTAGGGGCAATTAGGCAGGCAGGCAGGCAAGCGAGCGGTTGGGAGCCAGAAGTCCTGGATTGTGAGAGGGATGTCCAACTACCTGTTTAGGCCTAATCCCGGTGGGGCAGTTGGACATCCCTGGAGGGGTCCCAGATTGGAGAAGGTGCAGGCTGGGCTGAGGGACAAACACACACACACCCGTGCACGAATTTCGTGCACCGGGCCTCATCTACACTAATAAAAGAGAAACATGGTAATTAACGTACGACCGCTACCCTTTTCATTGGCTAATCAGTGAGTATATGCAAATTAACTGTCAGCCAAGATGGCAGCCGGCAGCCAGGCAGCTGGAAGTGAACATGAGGCTTGCTTGCTGCGGACTCCAACGTTCCCCGCCTCACTTGCCGGCCTCTGAGCTACAACTCTAAGCAACTATGTACTATGTTGCAAATAAGAAGATAAACAAAACCCCAGAAACCAGCTTTCATTCAGCCAGGCTTTAGCAACATTGTATCAATGTTTTCAGTGGCGAGGCTTCAGAGCTAAAGCTGGCTCAGAATAAAAAAAAAAAAAGAAAACAAGGAGCGGTTGGAAGCTTCAGTAACTTGCTTCCGGAAAACAGCCCTCAGCCCCTCACCCAGACTGGCCAGGCACCCCAGTGGGGACCCCCACCCTGATCCAGGACACCCTTCAGGGCAAACCAGCTGGCCCCCACCCGGGCACCAGGCCTCTATCCTATACAGTAAAAGGGTAATATGCCTCCCGGCACTGGGATCAGCGTGACAGGGGGCAGCGCCCAAACCTTCTGATCGTCCTGCGGCTCTGTGTGTTACAGGGCGTGGTGCCACAACCTCCCTATCTGCCCTGCTCTGTGCCTGATAGGGGGGAGCTCCCCAATCCCCTGATTGCCCTGCGGCTCTGTGTTTGACAGGGTGAGGCGCACCAACCCCCTGATCGCCCTGCTCTGTGTGTGACAGGGTAGAGCCATAACCTCTCCATCGGCCCTGCCCTGAGTGTGACAGTGGCGGCGCCCCAACCCCTTGATCGACCCTGCTCTGTGGGTGATAGAGGGTGGCGCCCCAACCCCCCTCCACGGGCCTTGCTCTGTGTGTGCCAGGGTAGAGCCATAACCTCCCCATTGGCCCTGCCCTGAGTGTGACAGGGTGCAGCGCCCCAACCCCCTGATCCGCCCTGCTCTGTGTGTGACAGGGGGCGGTGCCCCAACCCCCCAGTCGGCCCTACCCTGAGCATGACCTAGGGTGGCATCGCAACCTCCCGATCCGCCCTGCTCTGTGCATGACGGGGTGGCGCCCCAACTCCCCAATCGGCCCTGCTCTGAGCCTGACCAGGGGCTGCACCTAGGGATTGGGCCTGCCCTCTGCCACCCGGAAGCAGGCCTAAGCCAGCAGGTCGTTATCTCCCGAGGGGACCCATACTACGAGAGGGCACAGGCTGGGCTGGGGGACCCCCCCCCCCCCAGTGGACAAATTTTTGTGCACCGGGCCTCTAGTATATATATATGTATATATATATATATATATATATAGAGAGAGAGAGAGAGAGAGAGAGAGAGAGAGGAGAGAGAGGGGAAATATGCAAATTAGGCCAGGATGCCATAACGGGTCATGACCAGACAGTAGGAGGCTGCGCACAGGTGAGGCCCTGAGTTTAGACAGGGACAGAGACAGGGGGCCAGCTAGCTGCTTTGCCCTGGCTAGGGCAGGCCCCCTGGAGCTGGAGCGGACATGGACAGGCCTGGAGAGGGGATGGTGGGCCCACCTCCCGTGGAAGCAGCGAGGCTCCCTCCTGGCTCCCGTGGGCGCCAGGAGCTCACTTCTACCTCCCGCAGAAGCCAGTAGGCTCCCATGGAAGCAGCGCCGCTCCGGGTCCCGCCGGCTCCCGCGGAAGCTGTGGGCAGCCTACTGCACACAATATAGCGCAATGGGCTACTCATAAAGGTATTAACAGCATCTGAGTTGTGTTAACTACCCATCATGAGCATGTTTCAAACTGGTACAAATTCACCTGTCTTAAAATTCCAAGCATTACATGCATGTTCAGTGAATCTTGATTTTCTTTGTGGTCATCTGGATGTGGCTCAGGGGGAACAAGGAAGCAAACACCTCAATGTGGATATCAGTGGTAAAATCCTAGTCAGTAAATTTTACTTTTAGTTTTGCCTAAATTTGTTCTTACTTTTCAGATTCTAAATTAGGAACATTATTCCTCTTAGTTATTGCAGAATCATGGGAATCTAACAATGCCTCCCAAATCACACCTTTCCTTACTAGAGAAAGTTTGGTATATAGGATTTACTGTTTATATAATTTCCCTATCTTAAGAATTTCAATTCCTATATCTATAAACTGATATTTACTTCTGTTGATGATAATTAGAAAATGAGGAAAGATTGGAATCAAGATAAAATCAATAAAGCAAATAGCCAAATAGAATAAGACTTTTAGAAATGGAGTCTTGGTATTAAGGTGATCATGGGAGAGGATACACATGTATTGTTATATAAATTAGGTAGGAGAAATTGAGATGTTTAAGAAAACTTGATAGAGGCCCGGCTGGTGTGGCTCAGTGGTTGGGCTTTGACCCAGGAACCAAGAGATCACCAGTTCAATTCCCAGTCAGGGCACATGCCCGGGTTTTGGGCTCTCTGCCCAGTGAGCGATGTGCAGAAGGCAGCAGATTGATGTTGCTCCTCTCTCATCGATGCTTCTATCTCTCTATCCCTCTCCCTCTCTCTCTAAAAATCAAGAAAAAATATATTTAAAATAAATAAAATGACACATTTGACTACTACTTTCCACATGTCATAAAGGCAATTTCTTAAAAACACACACTCACATACAAAAACAAAGCTTGATAGAATGTGCTGGGTCCTAGGGTCACTCAGGTAAGATAGCAGTTTGTGTTTGAGGAGAGCGAGAGAACTGAGGAGCCTGAAATAGGGATGGAGCCTCTCTGTATTGAGGACTCTAGTAGGATCCAGGAAGCCTGGCCTTTTAACTCTAAACTCACAGAATCTTTAAATATTGATGAAGACAAAAATGGGGAAACTTCTGTTATAAAAATTATCTGTAGCAAACCCAACAATCTATCAGTATATTGTTGAAATAGAAATGGAATAAGATATTAAAGTGAATATGGTCACCAAAGAGTGGTAAATTGAAATTGATTACACAGTATTTATTAACATTAATTTAAGATATATGAATTGGTATTTGGCAATTAATAGTCTATTTACTTAGTGTGTTTTCTTTAGTGTGCTATATTAGTGAACACAAACTTTCATTTATAATTTAAACATTTACAGATTTTCATAGGTATATTCGGGATCTTTAATCTTCTAATCTTATTTTTTCCGATAGGGTACTAAGTCCCTCATTTGCAAATCTCCTACTAAAAGATTGTTAGAAATTCAGTTCTTAGGGTTGAGAAAGAATTGATATTGTCAATGTTGAAGCATCATATATTCCTAAATGAAATATAACCATATTAAAAATTAAGTATTGACACATACACTAAAACATATACATTTTGTATTAT